>NC_079368.1:13287355-13477355 GCF_021018895.1 Seriola aureovittata
CATCAAACAAGATAGTAAAATAAGGCATAAAAGGTCATAAAAAGGTCATAAAAAGGTCATAAAAACATCAAATTATGGTTAGGAATCAAACAAGATAGTAAAATAAGGCATAAAAATGCCAAAAAATGTCATAGTATAGTATGGCATGAATCGTCAAAAATACATCATAGTATATTATGGCATAAATCGTCAAAAATACATCATTGTATATTAAAGCATAAAAGGTCATAAAAAGGTCATAGTAAGGTTAGTCATCAAACGAGATGGTAAAGCAAGGCATAAAAATGCCAAAAAACATCATAGTATAGTATGGCAGAAAAATGCCAAAAAACATCATAGTATAGTATGGCATAAATTCTCAAAAATATATCATTGTATATTAAGGCATAAAAATGCCAAAAAACATCATAGTATAGTATGGCAGAAAAATGCCAAAAAACATCAAAGTATAGTATGGCAGAAAAATGCCAAAAAACGTCATAGTATAGTATGGCATAAATCGTCAAAAATACATCATAGTATATTAAGGCATAAAAGGTCAAAAATACATCATTGTATATTAAGGCATAAAAGGTCATAAAAAGGTCATAAAAAGGTCATAAAAAACGTCATAATATAGTAAGGCATAAATATGTCAAAAAACATCAAAGTATAGTATAGCATAAAACATCGAAAAAAGGTACATTAAAAAGGCATAATATATTTATAGTAAGAAAAAAAAAAAATTCATAGTATAGTATGTCATTAAAACGTCAAAAAAAAAAATTGGTATTATAGTAAGGCATAAAAAGTCATAATACAGTGAGACATTTAAACATAGTACTGTAAGGCACAAAAAGTGATAGTATAGTCTGTCATAAAAATTTCAAAAAAGCATCATACTATAAAAAGGAATAAAAACATCATAGTATAGCATTTCATAAAAAGTCATAGTATGTAATGAAAATGTTTATAAAAAAAAAAAAAAAAAAAAAAAAAAAAAAAAACGTCACGGTATAGGAAGGAATAAAAATTCATAATATAGTAGGGCATAAGAAGTCAGGGTAGAGTAAGACATTAAAAAATAAAGTAAGGCAAAAAATAATCATTGTATAGTAAGGCATTAAAAGTCATAGCAAAGTAAGATATCAAAATATAGTTTAATAAGACATAAAATTCATAGTGCAGCGAGACAAAAACATAACATATAGTAAGAAATTAAGAGTCATTATAATGAGACAAAAGTCATAGTATAGTAAGACATAAAAACGGCATACTACTGCAAGGAATAAAAAGTCATAATATAGTAAAGGCATCAGAAGTCATGGTATAGTAAGGCATTAAAGTAATATTATGTCATGAAAATTTCAAACATCATCATAGTATATTAACGCATAAAAAACGTCTTAATATAGTAAGACATGAACAGGTCATGGAATAGTAAGGCATAAAAAGTCACAGTAAAGTAAGATATAGTAGTGCAGCAAGACAAAAACATACTATAGTAAGAAAATAAAAAAAGTCATATTATAGTAAGGCATAAAACGACAAAGTATAAGGAAGAAAAAGTCATAGTATAGTAAGGAATAAGAAGTCATGGTATAGTAAGGTATAAAAAAAGTCAGTATAGTAAGGGATCAAAAGGGATAATAAGTAATAATAATAGTAAGGCATAAAAAAAAAATATCATAGTACAGTGAGGCATAAAAAGTCATAGTATAGTAAGGTCTAAAAATGTAATAGCATACTAAGGCATAGAGAAGTCATGGTATAGTAAGGCATGAAAACTCAAAGAATAGTAAGGCCAAAAAATGTTATAGCATACTAAAAAGGCATAAAAAGTCATAGTACGGTAAAGCAAAAAAAAAATAAAAAAAAAAAAAAAAAGTTAAACTTTAGTAAAAAAATAGAAGCATAAAAAAAAGTAATTGTACAGTAAGACATAAAATGACAAAGGATAGTAGTCTAAGGCTTAAAAAGGTAATAGTATATTGAGGCATTGTAACAGACCGGAGGTAGAAGCAGATGCAACACACAACTCTCAGGATTCAGTTTTTGATATCCTTAAATATTCACCACAGGCAATGATTTAGGCTCCCAGGAACAGATAGCAGAAAATGGCACAGGCAAAAAATGTAACGTTTCTCCACGGGAAAACAGCAGTATACAGAAACTCACTTTCAAAGCGCTGCAGCAGGACAACGACCAAAAGCCACAGACAGAACCAAAAAACGCAATGCAAAGTTTCAAGGTCGGTTTCAGAAGGCTAGGTCGTTTACCGGGGAACAGGCGATGAAGGAGAAGCAAAGACAGGCTGTGTCGGCAACGTGAGATCCAAACGATGAATGCGGGAAAGTCTTGCATGGGAAACAGCGAAGAACAATCTGGCAGTGAGTGTGTGGAAAACTGGATACTAAATAGTGGCAGTCAAAGGGAATCAGGTGTGTGCGCAGGTAAGTGGCAGGTGTGTGTGATTGTCCTGATTGCAGTGGAACAGAGTGGAGCAGTCGTGTGGCAGAGTCAATTAATGAACTGAACTAAGAAGTGCAGGCTGTGACAGGCATAAAAATTCATAGCATAGTAAGGCATAAAAATGTCTATACTATATTAAGGAATAAAAAGTTATAGTATAGTAAGGCATAAGAAGTCATGGTATAGTAAGTAATTAAAATGTCATAGTATAGTAAGGCATAAAAACATCTTAGTATAGTAAGGCACATAAACGTGATAATATAGTAAGACATAAAAGAGTCATAGCATAGTAAGGCATAAAAACATAGTTGTATAGCAAGGCATACAAAGTCATAGCATAGTATTCTTGATGACATTTTCATTTGAGTTTTGGGACAGATTCAACTCATAATTTGATATATCCACTATTTTATATTTACTCCCACTAGCAACCTGACTGCTAGCCTAAAGAAGTCAGAAGCCAGGGTTACCTTACTAGTTAACACTAGCTAACATGGTTAAATAACATCCGTTGACATTTTTCTGGTTACGTTGTTTACCATTGTGATATTCTCACATGACGTGAACCTTCAGATCACCCCAACTAGCTCAAATGCTAGCATGCTTAAATCAGTTGTCTTGGAGACATAGCCTCTTGAAGTATAAATATGACTTCACTCCAAATGTAGTGTGAACAAGTTCACTCTAATATTGGTAGGGACATGTCCCTACTGTCCATATGCAAACCTACACACTCGGTGCATACAGGCATTTCCTGTAGGCAGAGCAAATCAGTCTAAACTTGATTCACATCGAAATTGCATAATTACATGAAGTAATTTGGTCGTTCATTCAGGGCCATCACTAGCTTGAACTAACGCTATATCTCATTTTCACAAAATGTCTCATCATATGGTGCAATTCAGTGAAAAGTATCATGGAACCAGACAATGTGAAAAGCCAAGATATAAAGTTAACAAGAAAGAAAAAGTTAATGAGGAAATTTAAGAGCAGTGTTGCACTGTTGCAGAAATTAGTGTGACGGTTTGAATAAACTGCTCAAGTCCTCAAGTTAGACTTAAAACACACCATTAAATTTTGCTCTTGAGACTGTCATTAGTATGCAGATGTTATAGGACTTTCTCGCCACAGCTCTATCAAGAGATCTCTCTCTTAACTAGAGACACTGGTTCATTCAAGATGCTATCTTCTTATGGAACATCCTTTTCTGTCATTTCATTATCTCCTCTTGTTATGATGACATACAGTGCTGTCCAAGTTATTTAGGTACTAGTTCAAGTAAAGATGTTTGTATTTACTGAATTAACTTTATGCAAGGAGCAGAAAACAAAAGAGCTAAATCACATCAATATGTGGTGTTCCTTGGTACACTTGTGCACAGTTTCTGAAGGTACTGGGCAGATAGGTTGTTCTAAGCATGTTGGAGAACTTGCCACACTTCTTCTGTGGATTAAGTCTTTCTTAATGTCTTTTATCTCTTCATGTAACTCCATGATGTTGAGAACAGGGCCCTGTGGGGGCCAGACCATCTATGTCAGGACTCCTTGTTCATCTTGTCTCAGAAGACAGTCATTTATGACTCTGGCTGTATGTTTGGGGTCATTGTCATAATGGATAATGATTTTAGAACTGACTGGATGCCTCCCTGTTTTGTACCGTGTGATGGTACCATGTGATAAAAACCAGTTAAAACCCCTTAAATCACTGTCACCTCAATCATACATCCATTCTAAATCATGCTAAATTATACACATGCACATTGCTATATAGCCAACATTAACATTAACAGCTATTCCCTTTCCAGTCTAGTGCACATTCACCATTAAACTTGATTCATTTCCAGGGCTGTCAGTGGTGGAAAGCAACCCTCATGTTTTGCTTCTATTAATATAACTAATTTCCTTCTTCTGGAGTTATCAAGCTAACCAGTTCGCCCCGGCCCAGTATGCCTATCTTGGCACTTTCGTGTACCAAGTCACTGTTGCATCCAGTCTGCCCTGAAAAAGTATCAGAAGGTGTGTAATGACCTATTGTGAAGGCAACAGTGGCTGAAACTCTTGGAAAGACTGGTAAGTCAACAGCGATTAATGCCATCGTTGGCTATATAGCAATAGAAAAACTTACAAATAGCCCCTTTGAATTCTAGGAAGAAAACAATATTGCAAATGCTGTTTATCATAGATTTGGATATAAAACAATGCATGAAAACAATGAATATGGTATATATCATTGTACAATTTTCACCATCTGGATCTACAGCATGAGTCCAATATCATAAATACTATAATTTAGTGTAGATGGCCGTTATCAGATGCACACTGCTTCAAATTGTTGGTTCACTACTAGCGACAGTGCTGGGTGCACTATCTGAGCTGCTTTTTCAGTTTGTGCTGTGGAGCCAAACATACATTGCATCCAAGTCAAACAGTGTTGCTCTATGGCACACACGGATAATTGGTAAATTCTCACAGCCTAAGGCCATGAATATTATGTGTCAACAAATGAGACTGCAGACACTGGCTTATCATGGCTCTCAGCATCTGCGACTGTAAAAACTTCAGCACAGTTGCTCTGCATTAAACCCGTTATTTTATGGTTTGAGGGGGCTACAGTGGGGTTTTTCCATGAAGCCATACCTAATTCTTGAGGACTTAAGACATTCAATTTTGCATGGTTTCATTTGCCAACATCCTAATTCGGCTGTAGTACACTGGAAAAACTCTCATAAAGACCAAAGACTTGGCACTTCTTGTCAAAACGCTTTCTCTAAACAATGAGAAAATCTGTGCTTAAATCGTGGTCGTATAATTTTCTATATCCAGCCAGCTACTCAGTTTGTGTCTGAGTTACAACAACAAACTGAGTGTAACTGAAATTTTTCAAAGTCTTTCTCTCTTAATTTATTTGGAGATAGCAAATGCCAACCAGAATTCGGAGTAGTGTGACTGTCAAATGGGTGTCAAAGTGTGCACATGGATGCTGTGAAAACACCTGGAAGAGAGAAAAAAGAGGAAAGAAAATCAAACACCAAATCTTAACTCTGACTCCAGCTGCTCTTCCAAACAGGCTGAACTGCTCAGTCACTGCTGCTGGCATCATCGCAGACGGAAACACGCCCGCTCACTTATCGCACCCACTTTCCAGCTCAGTGTCTCCCAGTGCATCACGCTAAACCCCTCATCATCTAGTGCATTGGTGTGTAGCAGTGATTGGATAATGACTCATATGTAAATACTTGAATATCTAAGCTGAAGTTTTTCTCCTCTTCAGACTGTAGTAGGTGCTGCAGAAGTTCACACACTGCCTTCTCAGAGCTGGAGTTTCCAGGACAACATAACACAATGCGACCCATTTTTGTGTCTGCTCTTGAATAGAGGCCAGTCATCCAAGCTCTGCAGATGGCACATTTATATTCATTTCACAAATGGTACACAATTCTGAAGGATCTGTTGTGGTGTGTTATGGGAGGTTTTCATTTGCATCATTTTGAATCCAAAATTGAATTAAACCAAAAAAAAGTTACTAAAGTAAAATATGGCAAAATAGTGGCAGACTTTTTTTATGGCAGCCAGTGAAAGATAAAAACTGCATAGATTACAGTTCCTTCATAGCTTTCTCTTATATTTCTGCCCCATTTTCCTTTGAAGTCATGAAATTCTGCCCATGTATGTCCCTGTGACCTAGAGCAGGTCACGAGATTAATTGCCTTGGCATTCCTGGTGATCCTTCTTCCACCTTAAGGTTCTTTAAGTATGGGCATCACACACCAGACTGGAAAGTCATGGTCTGGAAGGAGTGACCCCCCCTGGAATAAAACACCCAGATGGAAGAAAGTAGTAAGAGAAATTAGACATAAGGAAAGCTACAGTGTGACATTAGATGGCCTGTGCAGTACAGATACTTCAGAATTCTGCCCCATGCAGGATATTGGATGGTTTGTCTACTCATGTGTGAAAGCATTGAAGGGCTCTGGGGGCTTTAGGAGAAAATGCTTGATGATCCACGTCTTGTAGGCCCATAGTTTAGCCTGGCAGCAGCACTGATAAAACAGGCATTTTTTCCTGGATTTTGATTGTCTTTGATTCAAAATACAAGACTAAGGGAAATCAATAGAGTTATTAGAATCATGCTTCTTGCTGGGAAACCAAACATTCAATAAAGTGATGTTCTAACATGTTTGTTTTTTGTTTGTTTTTTTCATTATCAATACCCATTTTATGGAACATCTTTTTTTCATCATCATTTTGGCCACAAGAGGCTGAAGTACAAGTAGGACTAAAGCATTCATGTGTTCTTTCTTTAATTGCTCCATATACTCTAAACACAAGGTACATAATTCACCTGTTTTTGCAGATGAAAAAAAAAAGGAATGTAGAAAAAAAGATTCCATTAAAATGTATTTTTTCACCTTCTAATATTTCTGTTTGTCACCTGTTTTTACGCATAAGAAAAATGTTACTTTAGAAAGACTATTGTGACAGCAAAAAAAAAAAGAAAAAGAAAAAAACTTTTAACAGTTCTTAAGACTTAAACAAAGGCAAGAAAACAATTTAGATCACCAATTTTATTTTTCTCACTTGCCTTTCAGGGCTTCCGTACCATGTCTATGATTTAAGAGAAAAAACAAAACAACTTGCAATAACGCTTTAATCTGGGTCTGTTGCTTTGCAATTCTTTTTCCCATTAACTCTTGTTGATAGGGATTAGGCCCCCTGAACTCGACATCAATGGTGTTAAAGGCAGACAGGATCCATTCAAAGATGATTAACAAATGGAAATGTGCTAACTGCTTGTCTCAGACCCTGACCCTGATTTAAATATAGCTTGTCCACTACAACTGATCCTGATTCTTTGACTGTGACCTGGTGTCTTGCCTTCTGGCCGTGCTGCAGCATGTTCAATAATGCAGGGCCAGAAAGCAGCAGTGGTGGTGGTGGTGGAGGGGGCATGAGTTAAGAGCCTTCCTCAATACCACTTCACTCCTTCTTAAGCAAACAGAACAAAAGGTGAAAGGATCAGGCAGGAAACAGGGGATCTTAACAAACTCAAGACAAAAGACAACTTGAGCATAGGGGAAGCCTTGGTGTCCAAATATGTGGAGGGTAGCAAGAAACTGAAAAAATGTTGACTTAAATCACCACAATATATTTTCTCCCATGTGTGTTTACTCCACAGTCCAGTGGAGAGAGTCTGAGATGGTGCCTTAAAGATCAAATCAACCGTGTACATTTAATATCATGGTAAAAAAAAAAAAGTAATTTCCTCTTACCAGACCATCTGAGATTTTGCTGGAGCTCACTGACCTCGCAGCTGGACTGAGCAGCGGGGTGATTTCGGGGGAGGAGTGCTAACACTGAGCATAGACCAATGTGCTCCAAACTGACCAGAGACTCACTGAACCTAATTACTGCCATTACGTAGGATTTTTACAGGGAACGATCCACTAATGGAATTTATAATCACCTTGTTTAAAAGCTGGAGCTGTTGGTTTGGGTACATTTTAATCAGATTGGTGCAAAGGTTTGCTCAACAAAAAAAAAGACATCATCACCGTGGGTGAATAGAATGGCTTGTTCTGGAGAAAAAGAGACACCTCAGTTATCTTAGCTCAACAAACCCTCATTGGATACATCTCATGAGAGGAAAATTTCCATACTTTAAATGTTTAAATCCCGTCTTTTCATCTGTCCAGCATTCAATTTACAAGCTCCATTGGAAGAGGATTTTTACTTTCAAGCACAGATGACTTCTACCCAAAGCTACTATTCATGCTCCTTTGCCTATTCATCCATTCACTATTATTAAGCCAATTTCCATTCAGCTTATTTTTTTGCCTTTTCAAATAAACTCATTAACTGTATCTTTTGTTGTGGGGTCTCCTGAGAGAGGACATAAAAGCAAGGATATACCATAGTTCCAGACAGCACTGTAGCACTTTCAGGACTGCAGATTGAACAACACAATATTTCACTCCCAAGTGTGTCCGAATATCCAGAATTATCAAACGGAAGCATAAAAAGAAAGCTTTAGTGCCACACTCAGCAGTCACAATTCAGCAACACTCATCTCAAAAGATGGAACTTTGCAAAGATGAAGAGTTAGGGCTAAATTCTTTGTGCATGTGACAGTAATGAAGTGAATTCAGGTAAAAGCCATTATCCCTTGGTGATTTTACAAGATGAAGACAAAAGTGTGCAGAAGTTTTAGAAATTATACTTTGCAGTATGAAAAACCCGATGTGTGGATTGTGGTAAACCACAGTAAAGTTTCAGTGTTTTTAAATATATTGATCCATGTAGTGCCCCTGCATACAGTGGTGGAAGAAATATTCAGATCATTTACTCTTCTAACTGAAATTAAAATGATTTTTTTTTGTCTTCTAGAGAATACATACGTAGGATAGAGACACCTCAGAATTGTACTTAAGTGCAGTACTTTCCACTACTGCCTGTATATGGTATTTGGCACAAATCTCTGAAAAACAGTAAAACAAAAATCTGCATTTCTTATTTTGCACCATTCAAAAGACTGTGTCTCTGTTGAACCCAGTCAATAAAAAAATCATCTGAAGAGTGCATCTTTATAGTGTATGCCATCATACTCTGACTTTCTTGCTGCTTTGTTACAACACACATGTATTTATGTAATGAGTCATCCCAGTGCAACATTATGCAATGCACCGCACAGTGGGTGTTTTTCAGTACACAGCCTAAGATGCAGTAAGTGTACATCCCCCTACCTACCCTGCCCTCTTTTGTTTTTGTGCCTCTTTGATGTATTGTAAATTGTATTCCTGCGAGGACACACATGAACTGCAGGTATCAAAGGGGCCGTTCAGAATATACATATTCCATTTAGTATTATCAAAAAATTTGTATTTTAAACAGAAAATGTGATGTTATGGTATAAAAGGTCAGGAGAGAGACTAGTGCATACATTATGAGCATACAAATAGCAGTGATTGCTTCCACCTACCCTTTCCAACCTGCCTCCCTGCTCAAACTCATTTGTATAAAGAAGTGAAAAGGGAGTATGATGAGTGCAATGGTGCTATCTGCTGTTCACTGGGTTACACTGCACCGAATTACATCCTGCACCTGGATGTTAGAAAGCATGTGGGTGGGAAAAGGAAGCAAACATCCCCACAAAATGCAACATACTTTAACCTTCATTATCACATTCAGAATGAAGGATCTTTTTTCTCAAGTTTCAGATTTAATCACTCACTAATTCAAACTACACACGTAGGATATTCTTTTAGTCTGAGAGCTGCAGAGCTACAACTGCTACTTACTCCTCTTTGTTAACACCCTGTTTCATATGTTTTTTCAACGATTGCACAGAGTATGGTTATGTAGAGTATCTTTTGTATCCATGTATGATGTATTAATATAAGGTATTTTCGACAAAGACACAGTAAGTAAAGACAAGGGCAATCTATTTAAGCAGGCATTGTTACCTCAATTTGAGGAAAAAAAAAAACCTTGTGGGCCCATTAACTGTACAGACAGCTCCACCTGCTGTTTAGACTCTATTTATTACCCACAGCAGCTCTGTTGGGGCAGAATAGATATCTTCTTTTGGATGAATTTACTGCATCTATCTTTCTTCCAGAGTCTTTAAATGCAGCATCCTTTTGGTAGGTGATAAAGGAGCTGGATACAATCATCCTCAGCGTAGAACGGTGCATTTCGCAGCAAGCAGGCTGATAAACATCTTACTCAGTGGAGAGCATCACTCCGTGGTGTAACATAACACACACATCCCTAAATGGTGTGTTGTTTAATCCCTCTCGCTCCCCTCCTTGTTCTTTACATGTTCTTTATGTTCTCTTATGTCTCACTACCTGAATGTGGGGGTGGTCCCATCCCATTACCAGCCCCCAAAGAGATGAACGATATCCCTATAGTGATATCCATCACGGCATTGGCCCTTCAGAGACTAATAAGGGGAGAAAAACTGGGGCACCTGGAGGCGGCAGTGATTGATGATGTGCTGAGGTCAATGTGACCAGCCAATCATAGCTCAATAAGGCCTATACCAAGCACGATCGTCTCAGGCCTGTTGCTGTGTGGGTGAAAAAGACAGGTTGTCAGGGTATAACAGTATAACAGTTTAATTTGAATGTGGTTATTCTCATGTTTGGATCTGCAACAAGTGAAAATGGTGCCACCAGGAATCAAATGCCCATTGTGGATTGGGCAGAGGAAGGAATGAAACACGTTTACCTGCATTCACACAGCTGTCTGCTCCCTGCTGCTACGTGGTGGCATGTAATCCACAGGATGCCTTTGATTTCTTTGTACTGTCATTGTCTGTTCAAACATAACCATCAGAGCCAGCAAGAAGAGAACATGTGTTTATATATTGTACAATACAGACACACACACAACCACACACACACACACACACACACACACACACACACACACACACACACACACACACACATCTATATATAAGGATATATATATATATATATATATATATATCCTTTCCATCTTTCATGTTGTTCGGCTGAAGTTTTCTTTATTTCATAAGTCTCTTCAGTCTTTCCTCCTTTCATAAATACTCTTGACAGTGTATACAGAGATGAAAGGTCCAGAGAAATCTGCTGTGCTGTCCTTGTATTGTCTGCCTCAGGTCTCCCAGTAGGAAGAATGTAGGTACACAGAGAAAGTCAATATTGACCCTAGTCTCCCGCTTTGTCACCTTCACAGAATGATACTGGCTTTCTTTGACCTCTGAGCCGTCTTACGCTGTGTTTGAATGGTAGCAACCTCGGATAGCTGCAGAATTTAACTTTCTCAGGTGTTGTGCCTGCGCCTGTATGTGACTGGGCTGGTCTGCAGATGTCATGAATTGATTACAAAAGTAGATGGTGATGGAAGAGAGTGCAAGAAGGGTGACTGGATTATATAACCAATATAGAACTTTTCACAAACAAAACCTGTCACATAGAGACATTACAGTGAAGCCGATGCATTGTCTGTGAATGCTCAAAGCAATTGTAGGACGTTGAAATATTTTATTCCTTCCAAAGCAATGAAAAGACCTTTTTGGCTGACAGAACTGTACAGTTAAGTGAGTTTTAGAAATCCAGCAGGTGTCAAATAAAAGTACTATAAAATATTCAGTGAGTTATGTAATATCTTTAATACATTCACTTTTGCAAACTTTGCATCACTAATTAATGCTTTTGTTTCTCATCTGTTGTAAATATATTCTATATTTTATAGAGAAATCATTTATCTGTATTAAAGTTTAATGTATGATAAATGCAAATATCCCAAAACATCCTTAATCAGTAAAAATCTGGTCATTTTTAAATTTCACCTGGGTAACATTTTAATAGCATTGCTCAGTGTATAGCCCACCTTTACATACCTTCTTTATGCTATGGAGAACTGAATGGATTATCAGAAATGCCTGATTCTGTTTAGAAGCTTAAAATAGTGTGATAGTATTAGGATTGTAAAAAATGACATGTTTATTAAGAGTAATTAACTACAATTTCCCCTCACTCATTATTATTATTTTTAATTGTCACACACCACTTTGCTTGCATGCAAGTTCAAAATGTTTGTGTTTGACCTTTGACCCTGAGCAAAGAGAACAGAATGGGCTCATTCATGGAAGCTGTCCCACATCATGCGCCTGGTGTTTCTCCTCTGCTGTAGTACCTCGCACTCTGACATATAAATTAGTGTGGGAACAAATATTAGTGTGGGACCCAAAAAACCTTAGTGGTAGTTCAAAGGAGGTTTTAAAGGATTCTAACACCAGCTCATTTATAGCAGCTTCTCTGCCCAGGGCATTCCTCCATGTGACGAGGGTGGGGTACATCTGAGGAGGGCTGCTTTACAGTCTTCAAACTGCAAATTTCTTGTGTCAGTAGAAAGTTTATTCTTGTATTATGGTTGAGCTTTGATCATATAGGAAAACTATTGTATGATTTTCCATGTATATATGGAAAAAGTGTCAAAATAATCTCAACACACGGGACAGGCTCATTTGTTGTCACAGTTAAACTGGTCTACGAGTCATTAAAAACACTGCTGCTACATGTTCGTTTTTTATATTTCACTCTTGTCCACTTGCTTTTTCTTTGCTGTCTTATGACAGTAGTTCTATATATTTCAGCGCAGGGGATTATTCCAGCCTTTGATGATAGCAGACAGTGTTTTCCATGGCTATGGGTCCTATCTTAGAAGAGAAAACAAGTTGGTGCTGTTCAATCCACCTGTCAAAAAACAGAAGCATAACCATAGATAATCCTTATGAGAATTCACCCAGAAAAAAGGCAGTGCTGGTGTCGTCCCTATATCAGAGACTTTTGGTGTGTATTCTCTCGCCTCCCCCTGCTTTACCCACATCATCTGAGGAGAAAGAAGTAGAGGAGCAAAAAGAAAGGGCAAAAATAAAAGAATAGTGCTTTCGAGATCCATTTTTAAACTAACATACCAGATGTGCTTTTTGTCTGCTTTTTGCCCAGAGAGAGTTAATTTCACCTTGTGAAGCTGTTTTCAGGAAACTCCACTTCTATAATCCAGGAAAACTTATCAAAACCAGACCTATCATCAGGTGCACACATGGGAAATCAAATGCTACCATCCATTCCAGCTGCTTCCTCCCTCTGTTTGAAAAATGTGTGCAGGAGCCTCTCAACAGTGTGAAATTACTCCCCTGGGTGGGCAGAGAAAAGGCATTCAGCCAAAGAATGACACCTGGATTCCACTCAATGTCCCCTCATTTGTCATGACTCGGCTGCACGGCACAGGCACAACTTACAGAAATGTCATTTTTTTGCGGTGCACTATAAACTGTTGTTGCTGATGCTGTTTTTCGTCATGTTGAGAAACAATCTTGTAGCCTTCGGGGTTGTTTTGTCAAGGATCCTTGTCCATGCTCTCAGTTCCACTAACAGTTTAGCAATGTCTGGAAATAACTCTCTTCACAACTTTTACATTCACTTTTACAGTGACTTAACCTTTTACCTTAAAAGTTAAACAGGATATCCATGTTCTTATTGATTATATCCCTTTTGTAAGGACAGAAAATGTTGCCCTGTATGTGCACAGCATTACAATGAGTCTTTTTCTCCTCGAAATAATACGAAATAAAAATGCAAAGGGGGGTATGGCAGAAATGGGAGAAAGATAGCAAAACAGTGCAAGTGTTTTTATGGCAGACTGAGTCTGATTGGTATGAAAGTCACATTGTGCCTGAGGAGTGTGAAGGAGAGTCATTACATCCACAGAGGAAGCATGGGGAGGTTCTCTTTTTGAACTCTGTGCATTTGTTTTGAAGTTTGCTTCCAATTATCGTGACTAAGTCACTTCCTCGGGCTAACATTTGGTATTTAATGTGAACATGTCACACACATTTTCCAAACTGGTGCTCGTTTGTTCTAGACTGCATTCTGCCACTTTTTCTTTTTTTAACTGTTTTATCGTGAATATGTGCTCTTAATAATCTAATCTAATAATACTGTCATTATCTGTTCATTAGATTAGAAGACGTTTTTATACATGATATGCGCGGAACCTATGTTAGTATTGAAATATGTAAAAAAGATTATTGTTTCATGTTGATTCTTTCAGAAAAAATAGCACATGTGCCATTTCTACGTGATGGGTGTTACCGTGAAGCCAAATTCTCTCATCGCTAATAAAACTGTACTGCATGTCTTCTGTCTTGAGTTGAGGCACAGCTGAATCCACACAGCCTTTATGGGCTGTACTTACGTCACAGTTAAACTCTACTCAAGTATGCTCTGTGCATGTATGGGTGTTAAGATAACCGGGCAAGTTTACTTTACTGTTAATAAATACTGTATGTATGATCACAGCCTCGGAGTGGCCAAGGTCATAAGTCCCCTCCTTTCAATTCTTAAAAGAAAATTACAAAAGCAGTTTTGCACGTATGATAAAAGACCACAGATTGGAACACTTGGTTGAGGTTGTCTACTGGTAAAGTAGGAATGTGTGTGTGTGTGTGTGTGTGTGTGTGTGTGTGTGTGTGTGTGTATGTGTGTGTGTGTATGTGCACGCGTGCGCGCATACATGCGTGTGTGTGCGTGTGGCTACACATGTTAATTCCATGCATGAATCTGTCACTGGCTATTAGTCTCAATGTGCATGTCTGTGTTTGTGCTGCAGCCTGTCTGTGCAGTTGTGTAGCCTTGCCGAGTGTTTTGCAGGCTGTCACTCGGGTGATCCATCTTGTCTCCTCACCCTGGTGCTGATTTGCCACAAGCTGGGGAATTTCCCCAAGACATTACACTGGGGTTTAAGCCTGAATCTGACATAAAAATGCTATATTTCATTACAGCAACACAATGACCATCCAGTATTTTTTTTATTTATTTTTTTGTCATTTGAGTACACTTTAATGAAAAGTACTGCATCCTTTTTGCTCTGTAAGAACTTACAATTGAAAATATACTGCTGTATGTCAAAGTCAACATTAACATTTATAAGCTTACTTTATTGCCGCCTGCCCACTCAAAACTGCCTTGCAGCTGGTTAAAGATTACTTTGTTGGGTTCTGAGGGAAATTCAAAAAATCTCCTTGGGATACATAAATGGCCGCTAGAGATTTTTAGAAACCTGAAAATGTTTGACTCAGACTAGAAAATATAGAAGTTGTATTTCTTTAAATTTCAGATATATAGACATAATTCCTACAGAGGCAGTGACAGGACCAGCACATCACAAAGAGAGAATATAATAGTGGTTCGCCCTCTTGTAAGAACCTAACCTTTATGGGGAAAATAAAGGGCTAATAGTCATTGCGCTGCCATACCATATGTTTTACATTGGTTTCCACTCCCATACTGCAGCTTTGCTCTCACAGGATGACGTTTGAGGAAGGTTCTGCTCCAAAGAAACAATAAAAATGCCAGTAGCGCTCTCTTTAGGCCACAGGTTTCCATTTACTACCTGTTTATGGATACTCAGTGAAGTATATATCAGTCCTTATTCTATTTCATTATACATTCACCAAATGTTTCTAGTAGAGGAAGGCAACAAGCTATAAGTGCAGACAGATACTGTGTCAGTTACAGTGTTGGCATAATGACAGAAGACACAGAATAGAAGAAGATATTGATAAAAAGCACACCTGCATGCATATAACTAACAAGTACATGGTGCTTATGCTCTGCGCATACTGCAGGACCACTGACCAAGAGCAATATGTGCTGCACATTTCATTATTCTTCTTCACTTGTCATCATTTCCTCACAATGTGCGTTGTTGATCTCACAGCCAGGATTTATTTTCACATGTGTTTTCAATCAGTAATATGAGTCATGCTCTTCTCAGTGATAAATATTACGTTGATTACATAATGTTACACCATCCACATTATGTCATATCTACAACTTACAGTCTCCTCGGAGGGCGTGCAGCAATCAGTATCATTGTTTATCAGCTTGACACAGTGTTAGTTGTGCTAATGTAAAGTGTTAGTTTAATGACATCAGCCATTACTGCATCATATAGTCATTAAGCAGAGCTAGAAGCCACTGGGATTAAGGCTCAGGGATTGGTATTGTGTAAATAATGGTATATTCTTAACATAATAATCGCAATAATTATCATAAGCCTTGGTCAGTGAGCAGAAGCTAATATGTTTCAGTGCTGTAATGATAGACGATGTGTTTGGTGCTGTGACACTCTAGTTGACCTGGCTGTTTGAGATCATGTGGGCCATTCAGAGACCTACAGTATATACAGTAGTGACACAAAATAAATAATTCACAGACAATTGCCCACAGGCACAGCAAATTGTATGAGGAAACCCCCGAGCGAGGCTGTTTGAAGGAATTACTACACATTGGTAAAAGGGTCATTTTGCCATTTATTGCACATTCAGGGCAAGTTGACTTCAAGAAGTGTGGAATAGTACTATGCTAGTAACGTGTATAAAAATATTTATAAATATGTTTATGTATTATTTAGTTGTGTGACAACATAAACAGAGGAAGCCTTGGAAATCACCAAACACCTGAAAGTCTTTAATTTTCACTGTATTTTTCACTCAAAAACCATTTTATGTTGATTATTTTGCTTTTGATTATGTACTTTATTTTTATTTAAATGTGACTTAAGTTTTAAAAGATGTGTTTTGCTGCATGCTTTGTTTTGCTTTGAATGACTGTGCTATAATCAGGGTCATCTTGAATTATTAGCAACAGCGGAGGAAGCTTTGGATTCCGTGGAACATTCATACATTAATGAAATACATACTCGACTTAAAACTTTCAATATGAAGAATAATTTCACTTTCTCTATAGTGTGTGACAGCCCCTCAACTGAGTCAGTTCGGACACAGAACAGATGACGATATTCTTCCCATGTAAAATTAACAGCATATTCTACACATATTGCCAACCAAAGGTACTATTTCAGAGATACTGTATCTGTTACCTTATGGTAGTTATCCCAATATAGAATGTGTACAAAAATTGATTGCATCTTGAAACTGCCTGTCTTTTGCTGATACAATTCAACCATTTTCTGACTCCTTTTCTCTGGCACTGGAACCAGCCGAGTTAATGAGTAAATAACTTGCATTGGCCACAAACATCTGAGACCCTGTGCCTTTATTAGTTTTGTGTGCATCCAAGAATTGTTTTATATTTCTAGGAATGCTTCATATAAAAAATAAGCTGACGGCCAGAGGTTGAAAAATAAACATTTTCTCTTTCTCTGTTTTCAATCAGGCAACATGCTGTTAATGCTACAGGATTAGTTAGTGGGATCTCTATAAGCCATGACGGAGCGGTGCCATTGAAACCACCAGAACATTAGTCATAGTCTGCATAATAATAATATTTTACATGGCTGTCCACTGACGATGTAAATTTGTTGCCCAGCCTGTGAGTTAGCTCAGTTTAAGTGTTGTGCACCTATTAGGCCAGTAGAGGCCAGGGCACATTAATAGTTTTTTTACTTGTACTGAGAAGAAGTATTCTTGGAGATTCAATTAAATGTATGATTACGGTTGTTTATTGCCATTACTTGAGTGTCTTTACTTCATATGCATTTCTTTTATGTAATTCATATTAACTTACATTTATTATGGGGGTGTGTATTGGTTGGCACTGTCACCTCACAGCAAAAAGTGTAAACTAAAGCTCCATGTTGTCCCTGTGTCTGTGAGGGTTTACACCAGGGGCTCTCACTTCATCCCATATAGTCCAAAGACACAGAGTTTGGGTGAACTGGAAGCTCTAAATTAAAATATGTGAATATGAGATTGAATAGTTCTGTGTCTACAGTCTGTCCAGGTTTTACCCTATGTCTCGCCCGAGGCCCTGCATGGGATAAAGTGGGTTCAGATGATGGGCGGTATATTTATTATTTTTCCAGTAATTGAAAAATCCACCCATGGTTTTGGAGTTCACATCATGAGAGAAGCAAAAATGAGAAATGTCTGGCAACTACCCCAACAAATTCTACAGCAGTGTGCCTTTACCAAATCCTGCAGCACAGTATCTGCAGGCTGTCATTAGATGAGTATTACGCGTCCTGGTTTCTCTACCTGAATGACTGAGTAAACAGCAGCCTTACCCAACATGAAAGTTCAGAGCCCCTGCTGTAGAGAGTTGAGTTTGAGTTTTCTATTTGTGTGTCACATGCAAAGTAAATATGGGATGCCCTGAATGACTGGAATCCTCCGTGCTGAGAAATTCCACCCTGCCAAGTCTAGTTTTAGTTTTCAGCATAATCGTTTTGTGCCAGCATGTGAGTTTGTACGGGAAGCTCCATCCAAAGGAAAAAAAATGCACAGTATGTCAGCAACCACAACAGTTAAAGTAAGTTACAGAAACAGTTAGTCAGACAATATAGATACATACAATGAGTCTGTTATCAATTTGCATTGCACATGACTGGTGTGTAGTTAACTTGGCAATGGACAGAGGCCATTATTAGTGGGCAGGGGGAGGCAATGAGCCAAGAAGAGCTGTTGTTGGATTGTAAGATTTGAGTTGTTGGAATACAAAGGAGCCACTGCAGACTGGTTATGTTTCAGACTTGAGAATGAATTGGTACAAAAGTTTTGTTTGTGCTACTCTGTCCAAAAAACCCATCAGATACTGTAAATATTCCCACAGAACATTATCAGATAAAGACAAATCTTAGGTGTCCCTCCACGAAGCCTTAAATGATTCAGGAAGCATATGGGACCCCTCAAAAATAAGTGTTACCAAATGTTTCCTCCACATTTTTGGTAACAATGGGTCAGTGTTGAGCGGAATCATTTGCAGCAGCGCAGCAGAGCAGCGGTTGTTTCAAAAGTCTACGCCAACAAATCTGAAAACCTAAAAAAGCCCCCTCATCATCAATGAGTTGGCATCAATAGGCTTTCAAGACAATAAAAACACATGCGAGAGACATACTGTATAGAAAATAATTTGTCTGTGTGCATTGGTTTCATTTTCCTTTTTGTGCGCAGATTGATTCCATCCCAGTTCTATGAAAGGATGAAACATTGATCTACAGGCTTAAGACATTAGCTAACTGTCATTACTTTTCATTTTGAGTAGACATCCATCATGTTTATTGTGCTCCACACATTGCAAAGATTATTCAAAGAATACTCTTCATATATGTTTATCCACATATTACCTGTTAAGGTTCCACTTGCTCCGCTA
Source organism: Seriola aureovittata (assembly GCF_021018895.1). Classification (NCBI taxonomy): domain Eukaryota; kingdom Metazoa; phylum Chordata; class Actinopteri; order Carangiformes; family Carangidae; genus Seriola; species Seriola aureovittata. The sequence goes on from NC_079368.1 coordinate 13,306,473, forward strand.
ACTGGAACCAGGAGATGTACATTATAACCTTGATGGTGTAAATGGCAGGACTACCAAGTTACATACATCTTGCTAAGGCCTGCTGCGATCCACTTGTTACTGAAAGAAAATCTGGACCTCCCTCAAAGCGAACTCCCGCAGAGAATGAGTCTGAAAAGACTTAGCACAGCTTTGACTTCAGGCTCTGCTGAATCAGCTTTATGCTACAGATAGGATACCGTGTTACAGGTCCTGCTGTCTCCTGCTGCGCAAACTTTCCTCAGTGTGGTAGATGGGAAATCAATCAAAACATCCATGTGGTGGTAAATGTGTAGAGTTTCTGTTTAACTTAAGCCGAGTGAGGATCTGAGTTACTGTTTCTTTACACTTAAGAGAGGCACGTATGGCAAAGAGAAATAATTTAGGACCAGAGAACAGCCAACACTGTGACTGGCTGTTTTCCATGGAGTTAAGTGTCTATGTAGAGGAATTCAGAATTGCTACATTGAGCTCTCGTTTACGTGATGGGGTCAAGTTTGAGACTGACATTAAGCTGTGACTCTGCACACATATGGCTGACTCTTTTGAAATGGGGGAGGGGGGGTCAAACTAAAGCTGCGTCAAGACTCCAAGGTGAATAAATCTGACTGTACAGTAACTGTGACAACTCAATACGTCCTGCACAACTCAATAAAATGCTATTGATGTTTAATAATTTCATGCTTCCATTACTGTTTGTGACATGTTGCCACTGTGGTGTGTGTGTGTCTGGTTACACACACTCAAAGTTTATACTGTTTAACATGCATCATGTAAAATCAGCCTTACATAATGCTTGCATGTTGAGGCGCTGAAATGTGTTGGTTGGAAAAACTATGCACAGTGCTGACATAAGAAAGAACAAATGCATGTTAAATTATATTTTCTACATAGATTAAGCACAGACTGGGCAAAGAGGGACTCACTGCATTTCAGTTTCTATACTGACGGATTTCAAACATTAGGATTCATAATGTTTTGCTTGATACACTGAGATATTGATAGTAACCAAGGGCACATTCAGAGTTTCCACATTGCGTCAGAAGGCTCTGAAAGTAAAAGAACCTCAGCATTGCTACAAGTTCACGGACTCTTACCCAAACTAACAACGAAACAAGACAGATGACAATACCAGGCTTTCATGTCATGCCTTTTCTCTGTTTCTCTCAGCTGACAACATTGAGCTTGCACCGGTTTTCCTGGACTATGCGTTTGTTTCTGTCACATCACACATCACTGCTGGTGTGAAAGACAAAGAAACAGATTGGAACCAGCTTGATGTTCAGTAGCCAATGAGCTTTATTACACAGCAGGGAACACAGCATGCACGTGGCCCAATTCAGGAGAATTATGACCTGTAAAGTATAGAGCCCATAGAGGAGAATAATCATGTTAAGGTGAAGGCTTTTACTTTCTTTCTGTTAGAGGCCAATCTTAACCATTGTGCATGAGGGATATCTTAATGAATTCCCTGAGGTAACCTCAACCTATAGCTGCCTCTATTATCAGCTTGGTGTGCCTTGTTTTCTTCAGCTGCAGCATCTGGTTTATTACACAAAACAGATGAAAGATTGTTAAAATGAACTCTGTGCGCACAAATCCACCCTCCACCCATCTTTACATACAACAAAAGTTATGGTTTTACAGTGATTCTTTGAAGTGAACTGTGGAACTCTTATACACTGTATACGCCAGCAGCACTACACAAAGAACTTTACTGTCGGGGAACCACACATGGTTCTTCGAGGTCTTGATTGGATTTGCAATTTTTTCTCATGAAAAGATGAGGGGGGTGTGTTGCTGCATCACTGCTGCGAATAGACAGACACACAGGGGTTTCCCCAGAATTCCTGTGTAGGATGATGCTATTTTGATGTTATATAAATTAAAATTGGATGCATGCACTTACAGTAAAACATTATTGGTGGTGCATTATAAAAAGCTTTATTCACTGATGATGCTGTGTTATTCTTATAAGCAAATAATGAGCACAGATGTGGTTTGACTGCATTTGCTTACATTTGTTTCAGAAGCAGCTGACACAAGCGGTATGTTAGAGGAAATAAGGGCGGTTGGAACATGCTGAGAATACAGATGGACAGAAAAGAGGTGGATTAAGCAGCAGGAGTAGATTAAGAAGAGACTTCAGCGGATGTCAAGATACTTTTTCTGCATTGTAACCTTGTCACTATTGGAAACAACTGTAACAGACATGAATTCAAGATGCAGCTTTATGAGGAACAAAACACAATCTGTTCCCATATGGTTTATTAGTTATTAAGTAAGAAAATCATAGCACAAATAGTCAGGGACCAAAAGAAGATTCTGGGCAATCTTACTGAATTGATTCTTTTCCTTTCCTCATCCCTCCATTGTTCTCATCGCCCTCCTGTGTAGACAACATGTGGAAGCTATTCTCAAGTAGACCCCAAAGCAGGGAAGCAGCTAGAGGCAGCTGCACATCACTGTTAAAATGGCAGCGCAGTCAGACAGGCTGATTTAGAGCTAAGATACACTAGAAGGAGTTGTAAAATGGTTTCAAGGGCAGGACAGGAGTGAAGGAAAAGACTGTTATATTCAAGACCACATGAGACATGCCCGATTTTTATCTCATTTTGCACCCTTGCATGTGTCCTTTAGATGATCTTTGTGGCTTGAAGCGGTTTATTTATTTTTTTTATTAAATGACACTGTTTTGTATTGTAATGGGCAAGCGAGGAGGAGCAGCGTTATGCTTATGGTAGCGAAGAAAGGAGGTGTAAGGGGGCAAGAGTGGAGGGGAAACAGACTGTGAGGAGAATTAAAGGGAATGGGCATGAAGAGACCATTACACAGTCCAGCTATAAAAGAGAGCTGCTTCTTTGCCCAGAACACACCAGTGTTTGACGTATGGCTGAAATCTGAACTCTCTTGGATCTGATTGCAGAACAAATCCTGGATCATAGCTTCTGTGCTTCATATTTCATTACACTTTGGGAAAATCTCTTTTTCTTGTCAGAGGGAACATATGCTGCGCGTTGCAAAGAGGCATACGTCTGGGATCTTTAAGTTGGCAGCAAATACAGCTACAGTCAATTCCAGCCAAAAGACATTTGTAATTTGTATCATTTTGTAATGAAACAAGTGGGCATTATGGAGAAGCTTAAGTCACTGCTACAGAACACAGGAGACAGGGAACTGTGACCCATTTTGAAGTCTTCATTAAACCCACATGTTTCTTCAGTTGGTGAAAATCTAGGGGACCTCAGTGGTAAATAGGAGCAGCTGGGCGCTGCACCATAACACTGTCCCTGTACCCATTTGAGGTTTGGGGGAGTGTCCGTTCTGTCTATACTGGTGCTTTAGAAATGTAGGGTGGTCCTGAAACCTCGACCCCCATAGCCCACCCCTGTTCCCTGCACTGGGACTGCTTAAAGGCACTTTCAGCAGTGTTTACAGCATAAGGAGAAAACAAGAGTAAGATAAATCTTGTTATGTCAGTGCACACATGGAAGGCTTAAAGATACACCCAAAACACTGAGGAAAGGTAGGGGTTTATTCCCACCCAAAATAGTCATTCTCATTTCCTATTTAATCATTCATTTGGGTGTGTGGGGGGAGTGTATTAAGACACCCTCGTAAAGAGACAAATAAGTATTCTTTTGTTGAACGTTAATACTTCAAAACCATTTATTAACATTTTATAGTCTGTCATGTTGTGTAATGTACGTCAAAGTCTCTATGACTAACTGACCTTAAACCATCATACTTAACCTTGGAGTGTGATCACAGCCACTTGCCGCAAATACAACACTGCAGTCCATGTGCCTCCTAAGATGTTGGGAAACTTTCCAGCGTTGCTATAAAACCAGTGATGAGAGAAAAGATCAGTTTAAAGTGTTTTTAGAAGTTTATTCTTGTGGTTTTGAGACTTTTTTCATCTTCTTCTTCTTCTCATTATGATGATCTTTTTTTCCCCGTGATTCTGCATAACCATTCATCATAATTCTCTTTGAAATTTCTACGCCTCATGTTTCCTGCCACCTTTTTTCCCAGAGGGAGGCACAGAAGTGGTAAATGATTTACTGTAAAAAGTGCAGAGCATGTGAAGCAGGCTGCCTTGCATGAGAATATTAATCAACATCTGACAAAAGGTGGACAAGAGAGACAGAGAATGGTAAGGGATTAACACCATTTACAACCATCACTCCATCCAAGGATTATTTCCTGTCAGACAGAGATCTGTTCAGCAGGATCGAAAAAAGAAGACGATGGAACAAATTCATTCCTCTCTCGTTTCTTCCCTCTTTCACACTGCTTCCTCTTACACAAAGGATCCTCTGTGAGAAGAGATGGTGTGTAGGGGGAGGGGGGAGGCAGGGAGCTGGGTTGGGGGCAAAAGGGGGAACTGCATTGGATGGCATCACACTCTTGGCTAAACATTTCCTTCATCAATAAGTATTCTGCCCTTCTGCCCTAGCTAGATAAATAACTGCCAACATGAGACTGTAGAATCAGATTTTACTGAAAGTTTTTTACTGAAACTTTTTAAGGGGTAGGAAACCCCCTTAAAAACAATTTCTATTCTCAGTATTCAATTCTCAATTTTCTATTCTCTATTTGCTCTATTTTTAGGCATCTTGCCTCTTTTTATTTTGATCTTTGACTCATTTTGACATTTTGATCTATACAAACGTCGTATTTTTTAAAATGTTACATACATTTTGTTTTGTTTATGTTTTCTTGTTCAAATGGATCACCCTCCACATGATTCTCATATTAACAGTGAAAAAGGTTTGTATATGTATATCCTCATAAAAACACAGAAGCTTATTTTGTACGGTCAACAGATTAGTAAAGTAAGTAAGTAAATAATACTGTTTGGCTGTAAAGTGTACAAAATAAGCAATACCGTATTTTGGGGAGAATTTTAAAGGTGCAACACCTAAACTTGCTTGTTGTTGTCATCAAATTACAGTATTAACAGTGTTTATGTCCGCATTTACATTGTGTTTTAGCATCACTGCAGGAGAGGTAACACTCATCTGCCAACCCAGTGTTATGTCAGTTGTCAATTACACCACAAAAATAATGACAGCTGATGCAGTCACTCATGATAGTACAACCACAAGTAGCATAGAGGAGTTTAAGTTTAATGAAACTAACTTTCCAGCTAAAGTGCACTGGTATCAATGATCCACATGTGTATGTGTTTTTTTTTTTTTTTTACAAAAGCACTGCTACGGTGTAAATGATTAGTGTGATTGAGTGCTTGTTATTATTGCATGCAAATTTATTTATGCAATACGTGTAAACTGACATCATTAAATAAATCCCTAAACATCTTTGACAACTCGTTCTCTACACATGGTTTTCCCATTTGATATCAGATAATTAAAGCATGTACAGTTCTTCCCATGACTTATTTTGGCATTTATTTTGTTTGATCTGAGCATTTCTTTTATAAGTGAGAGACATCTCTAAACATCTGCGGAGGCAGTCTTCATCTGAGAACTGGGGGCCTGTACTTGTCAGTTTTTCCTCTGTGTTTGGCTTATTTAATGGGCTTTATGTCTACTCGATTACAAATGAAAAACTGCTCTGGAGTAATCACTGATCTCTGTTAAACATGGGCCTTGAGACAGTTTATCTTGAAGCTGTTTTTCATCCTGCACCATGTGTGTTATTGTTCCTTCAGTTTTTCACTTGCAGAATTCTTTACATTGCACTGTTTGCTGCTTGGGACAGATCTACACTATTTCACTTAAGAAGTCTTACTTGCCTGGTCCAGTGTGCCTTGAAATGATTTCTCTTAAGATCAACTAATAGTTTTCAGTTTCTCATATGTTAAGTGTATGCAATTTCCTCAAGTCAGAGTAATTTTAACTATATGACATTTATTTTGTAAGCATCTTATAGTTTTGATCATGTGGCACTTTGAGTTTGGCTACCATCTGTTTCCAATCTGCAAATGAATGATAACAGCCCACTCTTTTCAATTGGAAACAGATAATTCTACATAACTCTATGCTGTGCTGGGTTATTCACTTTCACAAAGAAGCGTGGTAATGTTCCAAACAAAATGTAAACACTGTGCCAGAGAACTGATTGAAGTTGATGTCTGTCTTTTATTCAACAATGCCAGGTGGCTGAGTGACCCCGCCCGTGTCCTTGGCCGGAGCTCCGGTCTGGGACCCTGAAGTCTGCATGGATTGTATGACATTTTATGGCTCCTTAAATCAATCATGAATAAAAAGCACATGCGGCTGTAGTGCTGTCTCCTGGGTCATTCATCAAATCAGTAAGGGTGCAATAATTTGACGTGAATCCATCCAAACTATCTCCCTACATTCCAGCCCATAATATCTCAGTTGTCATTCGATACTGATTTTTTCCTCTCAGTTAAAGCTGCGTTCAACCACAGCCTGGCGTTCAGCCTCAGCAAAGCATTTCACAGTTAAATGTTTCTCTTTAACTTCAACTCCAGTTGTAGATCTCTTTAAATACAATAGATTGAGTGATAATTATTTTTGCAGGAATAAAAAAAATGAATTGAGAAACTTCAAAACTGTATTTTCTTTAGGAAAACAGTTTTTCATTCGTACTTGCATTTGCTCCTTTTTAAGTGCACATTATTTTTTTACATTACTTACACACCTATCAGTGAATCTAACTTACTGTTCAGGAAGAGTGATTTGATGTACAGATGAGTAATAATGAAGAAAGTAATCTGCAGGACCCAGTGAAGACAGAGGGAGCCAGTAATCGTTTTGAAGATGACACATAAGGGAGTCACAGTGTTGGTGTTGACACTTTTCTTGCATTTTTACCAGAAGAACCGTGAATGCAGATTGGTTTCCCATAAATGATGTCTCTCCTGAACATACTCATTTCCCAGGGCAACGGTAAATTCTCTAACTGTGCCAGTGTGGTCTATAAATGCATCCCAGAAAAACCTAAAGAGAAATGTGTGGGCTTTGACAACATACTGTAATTACATCTAAGTTTCCATGGCTCCCTTTTGTTTATCCTTACACATCTCCATCAGTATGGAATTTATAGCTTTCCATTCAAAATATTTAAAGAGCTGCATTGTTATTGCTTTAAAGGACCACAGCAGTGGTTTTACATCTTACAACACATTTTTACCTCTGACCATTTTACTGCTAACATTTTATTCAAAACAATAATAAATGGTGCTTCTATGACTTTCCTGTTGCACACTGAGATGCATTAACTAGAGTACAGTATCAAATTATCAACTTCAACAGATTTGGGACTTTGCTACTCCAACACAAAGAACGCCCCAGTCACATGATATACACTCATTCTAACCATATTTTGACAAAATTGTGTTTATGCCTTGTGTATTTGTTAACTAAAATAACTTTGAGGCACACTGTTTTCCCACAATGCACAGTGGTTATGGAGAAACTTCTCATGGCAGACAAAAGGTGAAAAATAGCAACTAGTCATTCAAATTCAGCAGCAGGTCAGCAAAAAGCTACATATAGTACTTATTCACTGCATGTGCTGTCACCACTGTCAAATGCATATCATGATTGTTACTGATTTGAATATTTGAATATAATCGGAAGTGATGTTTACTGTGATGGAATAATATAAACATCAATTTAAACTGCTCATGGGAGATACTGTAGCTAATCCTACAAGGGACATACCACAACAAGCTTCAATGCAAACTGCAAACCTATGATTGTCAAAAAACAGGGAACAGGGAAAGTCAGTGCTGAACAGTGAATGTCTCAATTATAAAACAGCAAATCTCAAAGAAGCAGTAAAGTAGAACAGCAGTCAGCTACCAGATCCTTTTTGCAGCTCAGGGTATATTTTGGCCAACAGGCTGTGGCTCGCCTCCTAATGTTGTCACTGCTTTGGGGACTCAGCTAAGGGAGAACAGACTGGCTCCACACAGAACAACACCTTACAACCATTAGATTGTGATAAAAGTGACCCAGGTTCAGCCAGGAAACACTCTTTCAAATTTGACCTGGTCTCAAATGACTACCATACTAAACTTTGCCAGGCTCAAACAAACGGAAGTGTGGTTGGGAAGCACTGGCAGTTTATTGGAGAGACCTGTCTACCAACAGGTGATGGTCTCCGTGTAGGGCATGTGTAGGACCCCTTCCATCACACTTATTGGCACACTTTTGGTTAAGACTTTGTCATCTTTCCCAGTTCCTGGAAATGATGGAGCCCTAGAATTTTGCCCTGTATGACTGTAACATGGCAATCTCCATGTGTTACTCACTTTGTTATGGCTACCAAGACTCCATTAGGTCACCTCAAACCCCGGTCAGATGTATCTAGCTGCAGCTTCCAGGTATACCTCACTATGCATTCAGACCATGGGCCACTTGTTTTGTGAGGTGTGACTCAGATATATACGTATGCTGCTCTGAGTCATGAGTAGGACTTAGTGAGACTAAGGTACTTATGGTGTGTATTCTGCACCATTTACTGTGTGTGTGTGTGTGTGGGCCAACAACTTGTATAACAGTCTACTAACACTGCTGCATTCTCTCACTTGTGAAGTTTTTACAACAGATGACGTTTAAAGAAAAGTTAAGACAAACTGTTTCCATTACAAACCATCTGCATCGTCACCAGTATAGTTAAAAGAAAGAGCGCTTTAAGAGATGTCGGGAATAAATATCTCTGGACATATAAATGGCTCCATAAAGATTTCGTTTTTCACACTGATGAAAGTCATCCATTGCGTACCATATTGATACAATGAATTTTATCAATTCTGTTAAAAAAAAAAACCTTGTGGTTAATTAGGGTTGCTGACAGTAAAATCTTCTTGCCAATATCCAAGCACCCAACGGTGAACAACATCTCTTGACTACATGATTTAATATTGTGAGGTGACATAACTGGTGTGATTGCTTAAGTTGTGTTACTGGTATGATTCTCCCACACTCCTCTGCAGCTGTGGTGAACACAGAGCCATACACCCACATGCCCGCCCGTCGAGAGCTTGGCCGCCAACTTCTAGCGCAACGCCAACAGTCAGATGAAGAAGAGAGGCACAAACAAACGACACAATTTCCTCACGATGGAAAGCTATCCAGGCTGTTTTGATTGATCCATTGATTCTGAGATGCCTCGCTTTACCTTGTTATGATGCCAAGGAAGACAGTTGTCAATCTGTATGAAGTCTGAAAAGAACTTGTATTCTGACAGTGTTGGAAGCACCGTTGAGAACTTTTACTTACATGAAAGATAATTTAACACTTCAATATAAACTTACTCCATTATAAGGAAAAGTTCCAGAGCCACAGTTTTACTTTTGCAGGCGTACAGAACCATCAGAAGCAAAATGCACCTGAAGTATCAACAGTAAAAGTGCTCATTATGCTGCAGACTGGCTCTTTTCAGTGTCATCCTTATTGGATTACACTCATGCATTATTGTGTAAGCAGCATTTCAGTGTGGACGCTGGTTGAAGTGAATCTCATTTGAACTACTTTTACATATTGCTGTATTGTATATTTTAATCTCTAAAGATAATCACATGCTTCATGAATGTAAAGGCTTGACCTTCAAATTGACTGCATGTGTATGTCCAACAGTAATACACTGTTAGATTCAAATCTAATGGCTAAGGGGGTACGCTGACTGTTTGATGGAGACCCATAAATGAAGCTGGATTCCGAGCTTCGTTAATGCAGAGCTTTTATTTTATTTTCATTTCCTTTGGATTTCTTTGCATTTGTATGTGCCTGGTTTATGTTCTGCAAAAGAGAACAAAATTGGTAAGATGAAATCAAATTTCAACAGCGAATTGTGCACCATAATAGGCAAACTGAACATTAAATAATGTAACTCACTTACAGGACACACACACTATAGCTGAGGTCAAATAAAGAAAGAACAAAGGAAGGAGGAAGTATATATAATCTCTGCTGAAGTGGTTTCACCTGAGGAGGGCGGTTCCTTTCCAGGCAGGAGTGCTTGAGTTATCCTCCATGCCTACTGGTGTGATCATGTGACTCCTGGACGGGGACTTCTCGACAGACACCAAAGTCAAAATAGAGAGCAAATATATAAATCCCCCAGATCACCCCAGAAAAGAAAATTGCAAAATGATGGTAAAGCATCTAGCCAGGTCCCAGTATCAGACATCAATCACAAATTAGATTAAATAAAAGTCAAGCAACATTTCACTGTTTTTATTTATTTATTTGTTTCTTTATTTTGTCAATGTGGCTGTGAAGAATCATTTGAACCTCCTGCATTTCTTAACTGCTGCATTGTGGTTTGTGTGTTTCTATGTCAAAGCCAACAGATGGATGAAATCTCCCAGCACCCAAGCACAGTAATATGCCTCTGCCACTAACACCCTGGCCACCATTCAGTCATCGCACACAGATGGCACACAGAACGACCAGAGAAGCCGAGCGAGGGCCACCGTGTATGGAGCCAACTCTAATCAGGATCTGATAACAGAGAGGATCCATTACAAAACACACAAATATGCTTGGTTTGTTCCTCCCTTGATTTGATATAGAGGGGATCAGACTGCGACACACCAGCTGTGTGGCGTCAGAGCTGCTCTGCTCACGCATGTACCCATTCAGCACATTTGCTTTCTCATCCCACCCAGACCTTTTAAAGTCCCAGTCTCTCCCTTCTTTGTTTCATCACTGCCTTATTACCGGGAGCGAACAGTGTATTATCCCCTTGTCATCTTCAGAAATGATTCCAAGTCTAATCACGTGTTGTACTGGTGCGGATAACGAGAAACACATGTTTGGCGGTGGCTAATGTGAATGTGGCTAACATGGGATTACCCATGCTTGTTCTGCTTTGACCTCTTCCTGTCTAGCCTTATGGGGACGTTTATATAATGCACTTCCAACACTCTTGACAGTCACTTTTTGGTTGCCACACAACATAAGACCTACTATATGCTAAAAGGTATTATACCAGCCAGTCTAGAGCTGCAAGTTTAATTTGAAGTAATCCAGCTGTGAATGCGCTCATGGCCCTGAGATTTGGCCTTGACGCAGCAGACTTGAAGCAGTCTCTGGGTGGGTCTCCAAACCCTCTCAGCCTCAAGACATTCAGTATACACCTAAACAGGCCAGTACATTCTGTACTCCTGAATGTGCCCATTCGCAGATGCATAAGATTATACAGTATTAGGAAATATGCAATAATTGACATAGACATGCTTACTAAAGTGAAGTGAAAATGTCTTGTACGAACAGACTTATTAACTTACTGACATTGCCAGTACCAGAAAGTTGTATTCATGCTGATGCCATTTACTAATCTCCACTGCCGCTTGAGTTGCAACAGAAAATAAAGTAATGTAATGATGGCTGCTGCTGTTGGGATTCAAATCTGTTGTTCATTGGACTTTTGAGTTTCATAGTCAGTGTGTATCAGCCAGGTCCCTTTCTGGACAAGTCATCAGAAATGAAGTTCTCCAGCCAAGAAATCTACTTTCATAACATGATTCAACATGTCATGGTTAAAGACCTTTAACTTGGCTCCTGCTGATGAGCAGGACAAGCAAGTGGAAGAAAAAACATCTATCTATCTATAACTCTTATGGATCAGTGACACCATTGTTATTACTGTATGTATTTCCCTGCCATTATGTAACATTTCATCAGTTATGTTAAATCGGCAGAGAGCACTGAAGAGTTTTTTAAAGCTAATCCGGAATCCCACAAAAAGCACAAGGCCTTTCTCCGAACCCAGAGTTGCACTCTAGCTGTCACATGAATGGCCAAGCTCTTTCAAATGCAATTATGTTGACTCCCCAAATATTTACAGTTATATTCTGATGAATTGTCAACCCATGTTAAGTCAGGCAACACTTCTTGTTGATTGTATTGGTTTCTTTTACACCTCCAGTATGCGTGCAAGCTGTGTCTACCCTGCATAAGAACTGCCAGTGCTGCTGCAACCTATTCTTCTTTGTTTTTCTTCGTCAATCATGACTGAATGAGGATATTGTAACACAAAAGTCGAACACGTTTGCCAGGTTATTGTGTTCTCAGAAATGACTGGTTGCTCGGAGGGAAGGAAGTGCTTTTGCTTTTATGCAACAATTTTGTCATTAACAGTAAAACTGCCACAGTTTAGGACTATAGCTACGTTGGCTCTGACGTCTACACTGTCTCTCACAGTTGGTGCCACGGTGCAGTAGGTGATTGCAGCTCTGATTTAACCTTTGTCTGTGTCAGGAGTAAATGTGCCCTCACACTGGAGCTGTGTATGTTTATAATTTCACAGTTCCTCAGGTCTCCAGAGGATCCGAGGATCCGAGGCAGAAGCAGAGAGGATATGCCCAGGGCAAGCTGGGACTTTAGAATATACAACAGAGGCCCACCATGTTCTCTGTTGTCATCTCTGTGGGGTTTGAAAGATTGACAGACAGGGCAGAGGAGAGAAAGAAAGAGACAGAGAAAGAAAACTGTTTAGGTTGTCCCAGCTGTAATAACTCCAGTGATAGAGTGGTCCAGAGCAGCATCTGCAGCCTGTTGCTCCACTTCCTGCCTCACCATCATTCAAAGATCGTCTGAACGCCTGAGAAAACGTTTAGGAGAGACCACACAGGCCCCCCTCTACTCATGGCTGGTCACAAATCCATGTCTTGCCTCCCTAGAGCTATGCTCTGCTGTCTCTGCTCTGCCACAGCATCAGAAGAGACTGAGAGAAACATGCTCAGACAATTTAAAGTAATTGTGGAAGAGTTCAACTGTGAGGAGGGTGGGTATTAGCTGACTTGATCCCTTACAATCTTAGTTACAGATGTGGAACACAAATTTAAACACTTTCAAACAGGAAGAGAGACAGGGGTGAAATGCAGCCTTGAATGAATGTACAGAATAAATTCTATGGGAAAAGAAAGAGAAAGAAGAGGAGTGAGAATAATAAATAAAAGAAGCAAAGGAGGATATGGCAAAGTATGACTTGTAGCGAGACCTTCTGTCTACATCAGTTTTATAACCCTTTTACATTTAATGGTCTTCCATCAAAAGTAACTACGCCACACTTCTTCACAAGTTTGTGTGTGTGTGAGTGTTTTCACGTGTGTTAGGATGGGGGAAGTGGTCAGGCCCTTTACAGTGTTCAGAGTTAAGCATGGTGACAATATTTAACTTATGAACATTAACTTTGATTTGTGCAATTGAAGTCCAATAAAGAGATTATAAAAACAGAAATAACGGAATCAGTTTACAGAGTGAAAACATACCAAGGCTGCAAGGAATGAGAGGGTGGATGTAATGCAAGAAAAAAGTTTCACTTACTGCCTCCTCAATGAGGATGAATGTATATCTGATCAATTTGAGTGATATTATCTAATCCCTCTATAGCATTCCTCACAGGAATCATTATAGCTCCACTTTAAACATATAACCCAGGATGATTATCTGCAGGTTAATTGTTTGTAGTTTTGCTGTAGCCTTCATTCTCCCAAAGGAGAGGAAGGAGTCTTTCATAAATAATGTGGCAAAGGGGAGCCAGTATAGAGCTGTGCATGGTGATGGGCTGATGAGAGGGGGAGTGGTCTTAACCATGCAAGGCTACAATAAAAGCCACTTGTCTGAACCTCTGAGGAGCCCAAACTTTCCAGTAGCACCACAGGCGGCTGCTGAACAAAGACAGACAGGAAGCGGGACTGCTAGATGAATAAAAATTGAAAGAGAAGAAATATTCTTTAAATATTTTCAGTTTAGATAACTTAGTGCAGTTATTTTACTTCAAAGTTTTATATTTATATTTTTTATTGAAGAGGGCTATTTGTGTGAAAAAAAGAGAAAATGACGAGTCTGCTGTGCATCACAATAATCTCCCTGACCCTGGTTGGCTGTACGTACAGTCAGGTGACGCTCCCTCCCTTTCAAGGTAAGAATACATTTCTGTAAAAAAAATAATAATATCACCCACAAATTTATATTACAATTTGTGTGTTTGTTGGTATTTTTTGTGCGTGTGTGTGTATGTGTGTGTGTGTGTGTGTGTGTGCTTGTGTGTGTGTGTGTATCTGTGTGTGTGTGTGTGTGTGTGTGTGTGTGTGTGTGTGTGTGTGTGTGTGTGTGTGTGTGTGCTTGAGCGTGCATGTAGAAAAAAAACAAAAAACAAACAGGAGGATGAGCTGTGTAAGAGACCTAAGTAAAGTGGTACCACAGCACAGGCTTGTGTAACAACAGGGTCATTGTAGGAGTAGGTAACAGAGTCGTCTCTGGGGTAACACACACACAGCCACAGTGTGACTCACCATTGACTCATTGACTTGCTGCATACAGACCACCACAGCATGGACCGGCTGGTGAATAAATCACCCTGTCATTCACAGGGGCTCTCTGCCCAAACTACTGAATGAGGACCACATCACTGATACTACTGGTTTTTCTCTTAAAATGGGTCACAGGTGCTTTAGAGGCTGAGACTAGGGTAGTAGTGCCTGTCTCTTTACGAGAGCGCAAAAATAGTCAGGACTTTCCCACGGTAAAATCTTGACTTTCTGTCAATTTTTTTTTTTTTTTTTTGTCATTTTATCTGTTTTTTATCTTCTTCCCATTGCAGACAGAACATGAAGTCTTATCAGCACCTGCACTCTATCATGAGGCTGTTATAATTCAAATTCACACCTGCCTACAGGATGACAGACTGAGATGTTTGCTGCAACTGCAAGCTATGAAATACTAGAATAGATCTACTGTTGTGGTGGTGAAAAAAAAGGGTAGCTAGAAACCTTTGTGTTATAATATGTAGTGAGTGATATTTAATGCGCTTTCAGCAGCCCCTGCAAGCTGACTCAGTAAATGTCAAATTAGGGATGTGTCAGCTCTCTCTCTTCCAAGACGGGAGGAAATGGCTCGTCTGTGGGGAGAACAGTTTTAGTCTGGGACGAGATGATGCTTTTTTATCCAAACATTGAAATTACTGCCAGTGGCGAGTGATGTCACAGGTGTGTGTGTGTGTGTGTGTGTGTGTGTGTGTGTGTGTGTGTGTGTGTGTGTGTGTGTGTGTGTGTGTGTGTGTGCGTGTGTCTGCATATTGCACATATGTGCATATGACCTCACTGTCTGCACCGGCCAGATCAATCACAGTTCCATACAGTATAGCTTTTATTGGCCACATGAGCAGTGTGTTCTCTGGCTGTTCACGGGGCGTTGCCTGTCCTTATACCTACTGACTCACTCTGGCACTGAGAGCTTTTGGAAACCCGCCACGGTAACAGGCAGTCTGACAGGAGCGGAGTTAAGATTAACGACCTGCAGCCAAATGTATAGAGCCCCATGCTGAACAGCAGCCAAATGACTCTGTCTTTCCCTGTGAGGTAATAGCCTGTTAAGTCTAATGCTTACTGTGGTTGTTGGTTACTGAGGCTTGGCCCCGTTGCTAGGGCTGGGTGGGAAAAGGGGCTTGGCTGGAAATACGCTGAGGCTGGGGGCTGCAGGGAAAATGTGTTTAGACTAGGGGACATTGATGGAGCCATGTTAAGTCCCATTGCACGTGTGTTAATTCAATCAGAGAGAACTTAAACAAATGACTCCATCGACAGCCGACCGTACATGTGTGATACACACCCACGCTTTGTGTTTGCGCTTGTTCTGCATGAGAGACAACAGGAAGGAGTTTATTGGAATTAGTGTGTTGGAGTTGGCTCGCTGTGTTTGTCGCAGCTGTGCTTGTTAATTCTTTCTACATATTGACACATGCGGGCCAGCAGCAGAGGAGAGCAAAGCTTTGGGATATTGTAAAGCATCACATGTCTAGCTGCTCTGTCAGAGGGTGTGGCACATTGTGCACACACACTGATATAAACATGCGGTGACTGCTCTCTGCAGATTTCAATCCTTTCCATCCTTTCATAGATGAGAGATTTGAGCAAATTAAACATTTGGTTCATTTAATAAATTAAAGTGCAAATTGTGCTTGGGGGTTTAACAGTGCAATTAAACTCTTGTAATTCCAGAATATGTAGGTCACTGAGTAGATCTGGACCACTGTAATGCTGTTAATTTACAGTTTGGTGTTACAAAGAAGCAGATGGTTCCAATCACTTGCTAATACAAGCTTTTACAGAGTGAGAGAGAATTGTGCTCGGTCATAAAATGGCAGTAGGTCTTGGGTGCAGCTGCAGAGCGCTTTTATTGTCGTGCACACGTGTTCATTTACTTTTTAGCTGTGGTTTCATTCCCAGCCGCAGTCTTCACAGAAATTTCAGATAGGAACCATTCAGAATACTTTGAAGAACCATTTTTATGTTAAACTCGACAATTTGGCACCACCTTCGACCCCGGAGGAGTCTTGTATAAATAGGATGTTGTTTGAGGTGTGACAAAGAAAAGAAAGGCTTCCTTGTATTCCTGAAAGACTAAGTACACACAACAGGCTGTTGCTTTATGAGTGTAGTGTGCTCCACATGGTCGGGGCCACATTCTCCTGTGGGACTTGTGTCTGCTGGCAACTGCAGGAGCAGGAAAGAGCATGGGATTTCTTTCACCATGCCTGTCTCTCTGTCTGCTACTGCTGGTACTCAGGCATCATTATCTTCAAGGCTGCTCCAGATCATATGAGACAGGGTTCTTCATTATGCTTTCATTTAGTGATCTATAAGGTATTAGGTTGGTATGTCAACAGTAATTAATTCCAAGCTCTTTTCTCAGCACTATATTGGCAAACTGATGTTTAATCAATCCCCTCCTTCCGTCTCACATTTCAGGGTTTTAAACCACATCCAGCGGTTTGTATTCGACTCTGGACAGAACAATGTTTCCATGCGACAGCACAATGAAGGCCTTTATTCTATCTACTCTATAAGGTTTAGAAATTTGGAAAAGTTTAGGCATAAATGTTGGATGGCATCACAATTTGGTGAGCTGATGTTGATGTCACCATCACCTTCACCTTCGCCAGGGCTTTTGATGAGCAGTTTCATCATTCTGGATCCCTCAGGTTTCAGTCGCACTTAATGCAAACCGCTACCCATGCAGAGAATTTATGAGGCACAGCGAGGCTGTGAGTCACTCCTCGCTGACAGAACGGTCAAAGAAGAATCTTGTCCAGACAGCTTTTAAACTCTGCACTGCTTTCGACGACATTAGTAATTAACAACAGCAAAAAGGGTGTTTCTTAGCTCGTAAAATACCTGGCATCTTGCTGATCAGTCGAGAGGCGAGTTACGCTACTGGGTGGAGTGACTGAGTAATAGAAGTAGTGTTTGGCATATGCAGCCGTATGACAGGAATGGAAAAATGAAGGATAAAGTGGACACGAGATTGAACTGAAGGGTAGATTAGGTCTGTCAGCAGTGCTTCTGCTAATTAAATCCTTCTGCAGGAGAGCTCAATACTAATGATCTGAGCACCACTGAACAAAGTCCAGACACTTCTGTGTGGGTTAGAATGGAGGATTGGGACAGTTTAGGCTTGGGGTTGATTAGGAGTCGTTTCGGTGTCACTCCTCTATGTATGTGTGTGTGTGTGTGTGTGTTGAAGGCAGGGTTGATTAGAACAGAAGGCAGCAAGCCATTGGCTCCTATTATTTCCTGTATTGCCCATGTGGGAAACGTTTTCCCCGCTGATGAGCCAGTGACACAGTATTCCAGTCATGGCTCTGATGTGGCAGCCCCAACACTAATGCTGGCATCCTCAGTCAGAAAGCAGAGACAAACTGGCTCAGACGCAGATCATACATCCTGAGTAAGTGGGAAGAAATATAAATCAGAAACAGAGCAGCTTAGAGTTTTTCAGTGAATCGCAGACATGGCACCAGACACTCAAGGGACGTTGTTCAAGCATTGACCCTGGATTCAGCCAAAAAAAACCTGCTTGGTTGTGTAAGATTAACAATTATGTCTTCAGACTACTTACAGCTAAAAAGTCATAGCTGTAGAAGTTGATTCACTCAGTTATTCAATTACATATCATATTACAATTCCTGTGTGGTTCAGAGTTAGACTCCACTTACAAAGTTGATTATTCAAGGCTGTACCTGTGGGGGTGGGGGTCAGGGCTCCTGTGCATCAGTCCATCTGGCATTTGTTAGTGCCTGGCACAGGCCACCCTTTACTGGTTGGGGTCCTCTTAACTAAGCAAGCCTTGTGAGGTCTAAACATTGACGTTAGGGAGATTGTGGGAACCCATGGTGAGATACAAATGGCCTGCCGTCTTGAGTTGAAAGGGGGGGGGGGGGCTAGTTTGGATGGGGAGGGTGCAGAGAAAATAAGCAAAAGAAAAAGTAATGATGACAGCAAGATTCTGTATATCATTAACTATATTATCAGCTTACTTTTCCTGTTATTGAGGTAGTGCTTGACATACTTTACACAAATCAGATGGAACGGATGAAAGAGAAGTGCTTTGAGGGTTAATGCAGAGGAACCAAAGGTTTATAAGTGCCAGGAGTGACAAGAGCAGGAAGGAGACTGAAGAGGATGACTGGCTCCGGGGGCTTAAGTTTGGCCGGTGTCCAATACTGTATCTAATAAACCCAACAGAATACTCCCAGACTTTTTGATAGTTTTCTATAAGAGAATACTTTTAACCGTAAACATACGTGTATGCACGTGTATATTGAAATAATAAATGCAGTATACACATGCCAAAACATGCTGTGAAATAATTACATACAAAAAGGAAAGAACAATAAAGAGGGAAAAATTGGGAAAAGCAAGGCATTTTCCCTTTTCTTGTAACTTTCTCAAACAGACCTTTGCTACATCAGTTTTATGCCAAGCACAAAAGCAAAGTAAAAACTTCTGGATTCAATCTTTGCAACCGAAACAAAAAATATAGTGCTAATTTATATTAACTTTACATAATATTTTCCACTTTACGTTCAAGCCCTAATAAGGTTATATCATGTTTTCCTCCTTTCCAGTGAAGGTTATTGCTGGCCTAGGTGCCAACGTCACCCTGCCCTGCGGGCTCCTGTCCAAAGACTCCTTTTCCTTTGGTAACACTGGTATTCGAGTCAAATGGACCAAGGTAGCAGATGATGAGGCACTGAATGAGGATGTGCTGCTTTCAATGGGATTCCACAAGAAGACCTATGGCAGCTTTGAGGACCGTGTCTTTTTGGAGGAGAAAGACAGTCAAGATGCCTCCATAACAATTACTGACGTTGCCATGGATGACACAGGAAGGTACCGCTGTGAAATCATCAACGGGATGGAGGACACAGTGCAAGAGATATTATTGGAGGTGCAAGGTGGTCTCATTGATGGTAAATCCTGTTTATTATATCTATTTAGTAGGACACTCGTTATCTTATCTCATATAATCTGTGTAAATTCTAATTCCAGTTGGGAAGACATAATGTACAGTATATTAAATGTTCAATAGTTATTTTACACGTGTCCTCTCCCTGTTAAAAATTCATGATTCAGGATCAACCATCTTCCTCAAGATTGTTTTTGTTTCTAGTTATAGAAAACTCCCACAATTCCTTTTCTTGTGGAAAAAGAAAAAGAAAAGAACAGGCAGCTTGTGCTGATTTATACAAACCTCTATAATGAGTCAGTCATGATTACATTTGAATATTGTTCAACATCAGTAAACAGAAACACATTTTGCATCTTTTCCAATTCATATCCTCATACATCTGACTTACTCATCAGATTTTAGACTCAATAAAATATCTTTCTGTGGAACACAGAGAGGAGCTGCTTCTCATGCATGGGTGAGCGTTTACACATTTACTCATGCAGTATATTTCTATCTTGCATGGTGACACATTTAATATTTGCAGTATGTCAAAGCTCTTTTGCACTAAAAGGCAGATCCCACCCACATGTTGTTGATAGTTTTTCACGTGTGAATGATCAATCTGGGTGGGGACATGCACATGTAGTTTTAGACAAAAGTAACAAAAACAGAATAATATTAACCTTCTGCTACTTTGCTATTCATTAAAATTTGTTTTTGGTAATCATGAAAAACACTTGATAATTTACTGAGGTGGAATTTGGAATAAGTCACCACCATGAGTAAAGCATTTCTACCATTAAGTCTGCAGCATCATGTACATATTTCTCTTGAATTAAGCTGTACTAATGTGGATATTCACTTTTGAATTATTATTATTGTTCTTTGATATTTAATGCAGCAGAGGTTAACACCTAGTTTTCTTAGGATGATAAGATAAGCACAAAATGAATGAGTTAGCAAAGTCTGGCCTCTGAAGACATTATGGCAAGTTGCTGGACCTGAAAGACTAATAGACCTACATTCACTAACATAAAACTAAACATGTCATCGCATGCCAGCTAAGCCAGCTTCCCTGGAGAGACTGCAGTGGACTCCAAGACCCCCCCCCCCCCCCCCCCCCCCCCCCCCCCCCCCCCCCACACACACACACACACACACACACACACACACACACTTCATCATAAGTGGACAGAATTTAAACCAATGAAGTTTGTAAAGTTCACTGAGGTCATCATAACAATGCTTTACAATTAGATTCTGACATGATTAAAGAAAGGCAGGACTTCTCATGTTCCTTTTCTTCTTTTTTTTTAACTGTGAATTGATTTTCATTCAGGTTAGGTTGACATATTCATATATTCATTTAATCTCCTCTGCCCCACTCAGGCGTTGTGTTCCCATACTCCCCCAGTGAGGGCCGCTACAACCTGAACTTTGAGGAAGCTGTGCAGGCCTGTGAGGAGCAGGATGCTGTGGTCGCCTCCTATGATCAGCTGTTCGAGGCCTGGAAGAACGGTCTGGACTGGTGCAATGCTGGCTGGCTGAGTGATGCCACAGTGAAGTATCCAATCACCAGACCCAGGGCGCCTTGCGGTGGCACCGTTGATGGGCCTGGCGTCAGAAACTATGGTTATCAAGACAAACAAAGCCGTTATGATGTGTTTTGCTACACCTCTGCAATCAAGGGTGAGGTTTTTATTTGTTTCTCCATCCTGCTGATTTGTTATTTAGGCTGTCGACTGTTCTTGTGGTGCGCTTGCACCAAGAAACCAGTGAGAATAGAGTGAGGCCATCAAGTGCTTCTCTTGATCACCCGTTTTGTGTCTCTGCCATCAGGACGTTTCTACTGGCTGAGCCAGCCTGACAGGCTGTCTTTTGACGAGGCCGTGCAGGCATGCTTAGACGACGGTGCAGAGATCGCCAAGGTGGGCCACATATATGCCGCCTGGAAGATCGAGGGCTACGATCGCTGTGATGCTGGCTGGTTGGCTGACGGAAGTGTCCGCTACCCCATCTCCAGGCCCCGCAAGAACTGCAGCCCCACAGAAGCTGCAGTGCGGTTTGTTGGATTCCCAGACAAGATGCTAAAGGTTTACGGCGTCTACTGCTTCAAGGCAGAGCAGTGAGAGGGTAGATAGGAGTAGGGAAGCCATAACCACCAAAGAGCTGCAACAACCACAACAAATAAAATCAACAATAAAGCAGATAAGCTTTGGATTTTAACTAGCATGAACTCAATATTGGAAGCTGTGATAACCCTTTTTAACTCCTAAAAAACACAATACTGTACATCTTACATCCATATGCAATGAATGGCAAAATATTTTGTAGTCATTAAATTTTGTTTTACTCTAACTGTGGATTCATTAATTTTAGACAGACTGTTGAGGAAAGGGCAACAGTGTTAATGTATGAGTGATGTGACAGAGACAAAAACTTAATGGTCGTGAAACATCATTCAAGTTTGGTTTGTCCTCCACAGAATGATTAGATGTGTGAAGTTCAAGATTTCGAGCATTTCTGCTCATGTGCAGATGACATTTGCTGCTTTAAAAATGTGTTGAAAGAACAAAAACCAGGTGATAGTTCATTTTATTTTATCAAGTACCACGTCAATGAAAGATCCTAGTGTGATGACAGTCACGAACATGACATGGCTACCACCGTTGAGCTATCGATATCAACATGTTATATTGCAGTAAGTAAGTAACTGGAACCCTCTGTCAAGTTTTTTTTCTCTTTTCTTCTCTCTTTTTCCACCTCTTCAACTGCAGACCTGAGGAGCTTTGATCAAATTTACTGTTTAACAAGAAAATGAATGTAAATGTCTCGGACTGTGAGCTATTCTGCATTAATTGATATTTCCCATTAGATCAACTCCCAACTACAATTTGAAAGGCAGTTTTACATTTTTTGCAACCTTTTGTGATAAGTTTGTTTTAACAAAATGTTTTTTTCTTTGTTTTTTTAAAAAACTTTTTTAATGTTTGTCTCTACAGTTTTTCATGTTCTTTTTAAATAAAAATACAGATTTTGTTTGATATTTGCAGATTTTTTTTAAAAACAATTTATATGTACCACATACAAAACAACAATATTTTTAGCTGGATAGTGAGTACGGAATAAGTACAGATTTTTCCTATTTGCCCTCAACAGTCTTTTACCTAAATACACCCTTGATTGTTTGACAGTTGAAGCAAGATAGACAAGAAACCTAACATGACAGTAGGTGTAACTGACTCGTGTATGGGCTGAAATCCTTTCTGACTGCTGAGACAGTTTCACAAATTAATACTGAAGTTGTGAGCTGAAAATTTCTACTGGTATCTGATTAATACTGATGATCACTCACACTCCTACATAAGGATTTATTCATAGTCATAGATATTCACTGAGTCATAGATATGCTGTAGTGACAGGATGTGAATATGTGTTTGGGGATAAAGTAGAATCGAAACCAGTAAAAAAAAATCACTTTACATTTTCACTAATAGTTCCCCATGGATGCTTTTGACTTACAAAGCTGGTAATGGTGAGCCACAAGATAGCATATGTTCTAAGTATTTAGTTATAAAATTTTGATATTTTTTATTTTGCTTTTTGTTACGTTATCCCTTTTTACTTTTTCTAACCATGGGCACTGACATGTGGTACTTACTGCAGGTTGCATGTGGTATTATGGTGATGCATTATTTGTAAAAGCTAAATATAAAAAAATTCTGTCACACTTGTGCATTTGTACACACTTTGCATGAGTAAAGGTGGAGGTATGTTTTTTTTATATCTTATCGCCATGTACCTTTTTCAACAAAGCAGTTTAAAATAAAGAACATAACTTTTAAAAGACATTTTTGAAACTGCTCCTTTTTTTTACCCCAACAATGAACATATTTTTTCCCACTGGAACCAAATCAGCATGCATTATGTATTGATACTGAGGTTTAAGCAGAGATTTAAGCAGCATTGTTTCAGATGCCAAATTAGGGGCCATGTATCTGGCATGAACCCATGTCGTCGAGAGGATTTAAGATTAGACTCTCCTCACATTTATTTGTTCTTTGGCATTTTTTTTAATTCAGTGCCAGGCTGCCAGCCCACCACTGAGTTAGACAAAGGGAACAGTAAGACAGTCTGTAAGAGGCTTGTGGGAATGCATGGGAATGGGGTCAGATTTAGATCGATACAGCAGTGAAACGCCAGACAAATGTTAATTTGTGTTATGGTGAAATGTCCATTGATGCAAGCTTTTTCTTCTGTGGACACTGCAGCAGAGAGCGACAGTGTTTTCACAATTTCTTTCAGCATAGAAAATGTTAATAATGATGTTGAATTCTCAAATTAAATCTGAGCAGTAAACCATACTATTATACACTTTACACTAACAGACAGTTGAATCAATGAGCAGTTGCTTTTGTAGACAACCGTTGTCCTTGACTGATCCTGCAGGAGTAATGCTGAACATTTCATTTGTTTTCTTTCTGTGGTTTCAACCAATCAAATATCTGATGACGCTACATCCCAAAGGCTTGTCACTCACAGGTATCCAGATTAAGTTACATGTGGCAGGGTAGCAGGGTAATGAGTGAATGATAGACACTCTGCATCGGTCTAGACAGAGTCTCGGGCGCCTGTCAAGCCTAAGAAATCAGTAAGAGCCAGGATGCATTTCCTTCCCAAAACAAACCTAGAAAGCCTTTTAAATACCAGAGAGACCTGGGCAGAGAAGTCTAGGTTTTTTCCTGCCGATCACCCATGAGACATCTGAATTTCATGAGGTGAGATTGTAGGTTTTACTCTCGCTGGGGAATCTAGGACCAGCCTTTGATCACAAGTTAAGTCCTCTCTAATGACAGAGCGGGCCGCCACAGTGAAAACCACAGCAAGTCAAACTTACACAAAGATTACATCGACCAACTTGATGTTATTATCTTGGTAATGGTGCTTTGGTGCTATTAGGCAGTGTCAGTGTGAACTTCAAGGCGCGGCTGTATAAGGAGGTGCTCTGGAAACCGTGGTGAAGGGTAATGTGCTCAAAAAGCTTCTGTTTTTACACCAAGGGGAATTAATCTTCTTACTTTATGCACCGCCATGTAGGCATAAGAAGTGTTTGACATTCAAGAAGAGCCACCCTCAGCCACGCTATTGACTGAAAAAAAATGTAGTGCGATACAATTATATGCAGATCCACAGTTGTGCAGCATCAGCCATTTCATCATAAGTGTCACTTATGATCCCTAATCCAGTTCTTACTCCATATATTTGCTATAATTCACACCGCTGCTTCCTGCCCGCTCCCCCTGAATGTATCGTCTGCCTACCAACAGGTTTTGTAGAGCATGTCTGATAGGTTTTTCAGTTTGATGTATATGCAAGACACCGCAATACTTTCAATGAGACGATGTTCCAAAGAGTGTGATTCAGAGAATTCAGTTTAAAAAGATTCACATTATGCTCAGTGCTTGCATGAGTTGTGTGGGTGCTATAAGGACAGGAATGAAATATCTCCCCTATTCCCTGGTACTGAGCAGACAGAAACTATGGCTTAGTCTGATAGCACTACCTGCTGGTGAAACCACAACACTATTTACTCTATACACAATTTGCCTTAGTGCAAGAGGACCTAAATGTTTCATTCATTCATTCTCTTTACCTGCATATTCCAGTTCAGGGACACTTACCAGGCATGCAACGGAGAAATACTGTTAGATCTTTGCTTCTCCATCAAAGCAGAAAGATGAACCATAGACCATGAACCATGGACAACCACCACATCTAGAGAAAACCTACACAAGCACAGGGAGAACACGGACAACACCCAGGAACAATTTCCCAAACATTTCTTTATAAAGTCCAAATTAAATGTTCTTAGTATATAATATCCATATATTTATTTTATTTCTTTGGTGATGTAAAGCAGAAAAAAACAGTTTGGTTTTCTTAAAAAATGAAAATAAAAAAAAATTCACAAACATCCCAGACATTCACATTGTAAAATGAAAAAAACAAACTGTTATAAATATAAAATGATATTATGTGCACATTAAGGCTGAAACACACACACACAGACATTCACAGGCAGACAAAACAAAACATTTCTCCATTTAAAAAAAAAATGGCTGGAGAAACACATAACCATCCACATGTACAAATATTTTGTTAATATTACAGAACAACATTATTGCAGCCGATGGGGCCCTCCTTATTCTTTGGTCCACTGTTGGCATTGAAGATGTAAAAAGACGTATAAATCCATCATATTGTTTGGAAATGTTTCATCCTCAGTGCATCCCATTTAGACAGTCTGTGATTGTGGCTGGTCTCCTGTTGAATGTACAATAAAAATATATGAAGAGCACTGCTGGGCTACGTGACAGCATCGCATTTTACCTGTCACTAAGGAGATCAAGAGCAGCTCGAAAATAAATTCAATGTGTTTCTGCCTAAAAAGCCATTACGTTCAAGTCTTTTTGAGTGTCTCACAAAATACATTCTCTCAGCTGCTGATTTCAATTGACCACAATGACAGAAAAGTTAAAGTGTGCAGAAGAAAAGAAAAAGACCAATTGTAAGCTAGACATCAGCAACAGATGAGAGCCAGACTCTTTGGTGTATGATTATGAACAGCATTAAAATTATTGTAAACATGCTGTAGCAACTAATTGTAAGTTATGCACTGAACACACATGAGCAGAAAATACAAGTTACTTGAGCCACAATTCCCTTCTTTCATTT
The DNA here is from genome assembly GCF_021018895.1 of Seriola aureovittata. Lineage (NCBI taxonomy): Eukaryota > Metazoa > Chordata > Actinopteri > Carangiformes > Carangidae > Seriola > Seriola aureovittata. The sequence goes on from NC_079368.1 coordinate 13,332,413, forward strand.
TAAAGCAGATGATGGACATTGATTTCCATCAGTGAATAAAGGCTTTGTCAATAGGTACTTAGAAATTGATCTCTCATAATAAATCGCAAAGAATCAAAAGAAATATCACTAAGTTTAAAAAAAAAATCTCTCTATAGAAATCTATCAATAGACATTTATCTTGACAAGACATCAATGACATCCAGTGAAGGCTGGAGATACTGAAAGGTGGTAATTTGGTGCTTTGAAAGCTGCCGCCACAGAGAAGGTCTCCAGCAGTTAACTGAGCAATTTGGTGCAATTTCCCCAGAGTTGGGTGTATTATTAATCTGGAATCTGAATAACTACCACTCGCAAAACTATGACACTATGTTTCAGAATATGATTTGTACCTCTGCTGATTAGATTTGAAGACTGAGGATAGAGTCTTTATAAAAGTTTATAGTTCTATGCATGTGAAATAATACTCTACCAATGTATGAGTCCTTTGCATTATCAATCACTGCCACTGATGCTTCCATTTGTGTTCTGAGAAGCCAAACCTCTTGATAAAGAATAAACATAGTTAAAGATTGAGGCCTTAAATATATATGCATATGTATGCATGTTCATTAAAATGAAGTCCAGCTTAAAACAGCACGACGACATAATTGATTCCTTTACATAACATAAGCGCTATAATCTCACAAAAGCTTTTTTTCTATGCATACACTTATGGTGATTTTAAATAGCACATGGTTGTATTGTTTGATAAGCTAAGGACAAAGACAAAAAGTCCGCAGTTTAAAACAGAATGATGAGAATATTTTTTTGCTTTTTCCAGTAGCCAGCTGAAAGTATTTTATCCACATTGGCATTGATATAAAACAGTGCCCCTTGATAAGAAAAGTCATGTGTCAACATCTCTTTAAAAAGGCACTGCATGAGATTCCATCGTCATCCAAAATGCAAGAAAACTGCAGATTGTCCTCTTGGTTTCTTTGATGAGTTTTCTCTTGTGCTTTTCCTGTGAGAATTCTTTTCCTCTTTCTACACAAGCATCAGCCATGTGTTCTTGTCTCGGGTAAGATGTGCCATATTACACGGCAATCACTGTCTCTTCTTCCTATGTTCAGTCCTGTCTCTCCTTCCCCGGAAGCGCTGATGGTGAAAGCGGATGGCCTCATCTGGCCATCTTTGGAAGTTGTTGATGCTGTAGAGACTGTTGTGTTGATGTCTTCTGATAAAGGTCCTCTGATAGCTTGATGCTGTCAGAGAAAATTCATATATTACAGTGAAACACTAAAACAATGATAGTGTTTGTAAAAATCCCGTACAGTACTAGACACACAGAAGAAAGCATATAAAGCATATTTCAAATGCAAATCTTGCTGTACTTACGGTTCATGCAGGTGATTTTAGGGATATCCCATCGTCCATTCCCACGACAACGGATAGTTGGGACGTGCCTCTGAATAAAGCCTGTCTGGCACTGGTACCTCACCAGCGAGTTGATCTCATACCTCTCACGTTTCTTACCAAATGTTCGTGCATTCTCCACCAGAGGGGGCTGGCTACAGGACACTGAGAAACAGAAGTGACAATAAACATTGCATTACAAGGAATTCTGCAGTAACAGACGACTCGATGAGATTTGTATTTTCTCCACTCTTAATGCATGCATTCAGTAAAGTACGAGACGATTTGTGCAAGTGTCTTGTTACCTGTGCCCTTCTTGCAGGTGAAAGTGAGGTGATAGTTGCAAGGAACGTCGTTCCACTGGCCGTCCTCATGCCAGATCATCACTACACAATCCTCGCCAGAAGAGAAGAAGCTGTCAGGCTGGTTGGGCCTCCAGTTTTCATATTGCTGAAATAGAGATAAAAGAGCAGAGTATAAGGAGAAAGACATGGTGATGGATTATGTGTCCTTTAGAGGACCTTTTTCTCTGAATGTATCTTATCAAACCTGTCATAAAATGTGCCGTTAATACCCCTCACATAGATACAGATGCTTTGAATCGTTTTTTATCATCATAACCTATTTTAGGAGTAGAAGCTGCAGATTGTGTTTATTTGGTCTGCCTGATAAACTGAATGACAAATTACTAAATGAGTACATGTATTGTTACTACCACCTATCTACTTCCACAGACGTGATCCCAAAAATAGAGATGCCGTGCTGTTTTGGCAGCAGTGTCTCGTCACTGTAATTTTAATTAATGGCCACAAGAGGGAACAACTGTTTCTTTGTAGGAGCCAACTTCAACTCAGCAGTTATTACATCATCATAGTTCAGCTCTGAGGGACTCTTGCAGGCTCTGTATGATTAACACAAGACACAGAAATGGGTTTCTAAACTATGTTAATGTCACAGGCAGCTACATTACTGTGCTGCAAATCTCACAGTAAGCCACAATATGTCTAAATATAATACTGAGTAGGATTTTTTAACAGGCTTCTGAAACACAATATAGACCAGTGACTTATATCACACACTGATGTGACTTTATATAGTTGGCATGATGGTATCCATGTTCCAGGGACTGCGTGTTGAGGACTTAATTGCTTTGTGATGATAGAAAAACATAAGTGTAATGTCATTTCATCACATCGCATACCTAGCATTACATGTGTAATTCTGCAGGCACATAATTCCATACACACAGCTGTACATTTACACACTTGTACAGTATACACACAGCTGTAGTGCAGGAATTGATGCTACCTGCAGTCTTTCAGCGCATTCTAGGTTCAAACAGTTTCTTCAAAGCTGTGAACCCCTCCCCCTCCAAATCATGCCCCGAGGCTCTGCTACTCTGTCATTATGGTTAACAAACACACACACCGACTTCCTGCTCTGTTCGCTTTAAGTTAACAAATACGTGACCCATCAATTGCACAGCAGGCCTACATCTTCCTCAAAATAATCAAACAAACTTTGATCACCCACAGACACAGACACACACATCCAAAGACACTTCAACTTGGGTGTTTCAATACCCTGCTGCTGAAATAAATCAATTTTTTATTTTCTTTCTAAATGTAAATACTCAGTCTCATTTATTATACTTAAATCCACTGGAGGTGACCACCCACCCTAACCCCCTGGGCTCTCTTTCTGCAGCTGAGCACAGGTGCTGTCCATCTGTGTGTAGCTGCCTGTCTGATGGCCCCCCCACCCCGGGTGGCTTCCTGCTGGCTGGCCCCCCTGTTGTGTGTAGGGGTTAAAGGGGGTCCATACCTGTCTACGCCTGCCAAACTCCCCTCTACATAGTGTTGCTCACATCCTCATCACCCCTCAATCTCTCAGCTGGGCAAGGGTCCCCATAGGCGGTCTGTGCTTATCTTTTAACCCTGAGGCTGTCTATACTTCCCCTATCTCTGGTCCTGGAGAATTATCTTTGAAGTGAGGACATGAGTCTGTGCACCACGGATGCACATAGTAATTAGCCACTTTCCTGTCTTGTGAGGGGGGTCTTCAGCAGCTACAAACACTGTAGCAAACATGGACTTGTGTGCTGTTTTATAAACACTACAGTGTGCATTTTTCTCCCGGGCATACCCTTTTTTTTACATTCGACTGTCATCTTTTTTGCATTCTTGCAGCTACTTGTTTTCTTGCACTGGACTCACACTGACTAAAAAGGATTCAATGGTGCCTTTAAAGCATGGTCCCCATCAGATTTATGATCACAGCAGTCAACCATCAGGGTGTAGCGATATGAGGCAGAGGAGAGTACGTCATGAGAAAGTCACCACAGCCCTTGAAAAGAACGACTCTCCCTAGATGACTGTATCTGTCACCAGCATCACTTCCAAATATTTACACTGTCCCTGTGCCATGTTTGTTGAGACAAAAATATGTGAGAAAGAAACCTATCTTACCATAGGGCTGCCGTCAGTCCAGCGGAAGTCGCTGTCAAACATCTTATCATTCAGGCCGATCCACTGGTAGTCCTGTCCAAGACCTGCCATACAGGGCAGAGTGAGACACAGCAGATTACATTTCTCTGTTGCCATATGTCCTTTTTAGGACTGCTCAGTTCACAAAGTGCAAGAAGGAACAATGGATAGCTATGGCATTTTCATTGCCTGGATCATTTTTTCTACATTTACTGTTGTAAACTGTAACTACCTTTGCGTATTTGATGTGGCTTTAAAAAAGAACTTTTACTATTTCAATCTTATCATAGAGGTTTTCTAAACTAAGAATTGTTCTTATGAATGCTTATCTGCAATTGGGATCTTTAACTTACGATTGACAAACTGTTGCTCCTCGTGGGAGAGGATGCTGGTGAGATGAGCCCCCTGCATGCGGCACTCTCTCTCTGCTGTGTCCCAGTTTCTTCTGTGGGGGAAGAACTTGTAGCAGTGGCTCTGAAATTTATGCCAGCCATAGTCACATACCTCTGTATCTGATGGAAGAAAAATTGAGAGACAGAATGAGGCATACAGGAAAAACAGATTTGCAAAAGATCAAAAGACGTGAAATGCATTAACATTTTCAAAGGGAGGTAAACTTTTAGCTGTTAACTTCCATCCTTGCATATGTTGACCTCACCATCATGACATCATCTAATCAGCTGCATCTACAGTGCTCTTCTCACCTAGGTATACCAGCCCTCAGGCCTGCTGTTATCTATTGTTGTCTATTGTCTCTAATAAAGATGAAAGAGAAACAATGTGATGGATTAGTTCCTACAGCTCCTGACAGCAGCACTATAAGGCAGGTGAAACAAAACAAAAAGGAATCCTATTAAGTGCCAACTACTCAAAGGTGTGATTGTTGTGCTAAATAGGATGATTCTTCTCAGATTACTCACTCCCAGGTATTCATACACACAAAAGCAAATCCGGAAATCAAGATTCCAAATTACTGTCAGACTCCTGGGTAAATTAATGGAGCATGAGGCATGCAGTTGTAAAGAGATCATATATAAATCAAACCCGCAAGCTTTTCCCAGTCACAATTGATACCACTGTCATCTTGACCCTTTGATGGTGACTGTGTTCATGCATCCAAACTGCAATAAATCAGTTTACTGTCTGTTAGTCCCTCCTTCCCCTCCTCAATCCAGCATCAGAACATTGACAGAGGCAGAATCTTTCTCTTGGTTCTCCACCTCAAGTTGCTTTTTTTCCCTTTCCTTTGGCAAAACCTTCTAAGACAGCAGCTGTGTATGAGTACACAAACTGGGTGTGATTCACTCTTGAGTGATTCTGACAAAATTTAGGGTGTAGGCACTGGTCAAGAAAAATCAGCCAAGGCAGATGATGCCCTGAGTTCAACACACTTGGGATGAAAGTAGGGCGCATCTGGGAAATGAAAGTAAAGTTATGAGGGTATAGGAACTTCAGAATAAATTATTCCACTATATTCCAGAAATGCCTTGTATAGATAACCTTAGTTACCCAGTGACCCAGTTTCTAATCTTATTGTCTTGGCCTAGATGGACATGTCAAGACGTGACTGGATGTGTAGCATATCTGCAGTGTATACCACCTTTACATTGATGTAATAAAAACTAATCGAAACAGGGTGTGTGTGTCAACTGTCTGTGCGTCTGAAACATTCAGAAACTAAAGCTCATGGATGCTTGTGTGTCATTGTGGTGATGAGATAAAGATTGTGTTTATTCCATTTATATTTTACTCAGTCAATGCCTGGAGGAAACCTAAGACCATAGTTGACTGTATACAGCTGGATTGATCAGCTGTGATGGTGTGTCTAACATGTGAATGACACATAGCCTATTTATTCTGGTTCATCTCCCAGGTGAGTGATTACATTAAAGGTCCTATCATGTCATATCAAAATCATCTAAGCTGAGTCTAGACAGTTTATATGGATAGCTGGAACCACTTACAACAATAATGAAATGAAAAACCTTCATTAGTCTGAAACAGAATACTCAGAAAGAAGTTAGGGGGAGAATCCATGAAATTACCACAAACTTACCCTCCTCACAATACAGCCCAGAATAGCTTGGGAGGCAAACACATGTGAAGGAAGCTATCCCGTCAACACATGTACCTCCATTACGACAAGGGTTTGACTGGCACTCATCAATATCTGCATAAGAAACAGACGTAATTAATAACAGGAAATGGTCAAAACAAATTGCAGTCCCCAAGACAATAAAACAATTTTTAGAATATATTTTATGCTTCTTGTGGGTTAACATTAATGAAGCGAGATATTGTGAGAGGAATTCTTGATAAACAATTCTCTACCTGTCTCACAGCGATCACCACTGTAACCAGGAGCACAGCTACAGGTATGGATGCTGCCAGTTTTGTAGCAAGATCCTCCATTCAGACAAATGTCCTCTGTACATGAGTAAACTCCTGTTAGGAGAACAAATGCAAATTGTAAATTGTATTAAACAGAACATTATTCTGAGCTTACACATTTTGTATTTCAATTAAAGCCATTTACAGAAACATACCTGAAATTTCAACAGTCTCGCCAACAATGGTGTGTCCCAAATCGAGTCCTGCATCTGGCTGGGCAGTCAAGTCACTGTCCACTTTCTCATCCCCACCAGAGAAAGATGGCGGAGTGGTAGCTACAGATTCAACTAACACTGACTGGCTTTGCGTCTGAGCTGGTGACACTGTTGTGAAGTCTGTATAGGTCCTTGTGGGCATTTCAGTGTGAGGTGAGACATCTCCCTTTATTTTATCCACATCTTCCTCTTTCCCAGAGGTGCTATCAACACTAGCAGTCTCCACCTTTGAATCTGTGGTAGCATCTACCTTGAATATAGTCTGGATTTCATCTAAGGACAGAGACTGTTGTTCCAAACCGTAGATCTTTGGTTTCTTTGTAGTCATCAACTCTCCAGACCCACTGTCAGAGCTGACAGACTCACTTTCAGGCCCAGTGCTAAAGTTGGAGGGTGACTTAGTCGAGAAGGTGATACTCTCAAGCTCATCACCACCCATCTTAACAGTGCTTTCTGTGGTCATGCTTTCCTCTGAGCTGCTGATGCTTTCTGAACCACTCTCAGAACCAGATGCACTGAAGGGAGCTGGTGCAGAAGGCATGACAGTGATAGCTACTGCTTCTACAGGTGACTGAGTGGCCTTTTCTTTTGAGCTACTTTCAGTGCTGCTCACTGAGTCAACAGGCTTACTCTCAGATGTTTGAGAAACAGCTGGAGGTGCAGTCATGAACACAGCTACTTTTTCTGGTGCTGTAGTTTCATTGTGTTCTGGAACTGCGTAAACCATGTAGCCAGGTCCTTCATAATCTGGGGGCAAATAGTCATAATCTGGAAGAGGTGCTGTTTGGACAGTTGTATCTGGGGATGATTCAATCTTTGCACCACTCGAAACCTGTTCAAGAGTGGGTTCAACCGGCCCATCTTCAGCTGAAGCAGATACACCTTCAGTCACTGAAGAAGCGGCAGCAGGCACAGTAGTTGATTCTGTAATCTGACTTATTGCATGACTTGCAAAACTAGGGTGAGTTGTGGTCAGTGACACATCCTGAGAGGAAAGATCTGTGTCAGGGCGGTGTGTTAGTGTCATCTCCGACTTGACTTGTTCAAATGATTCTTCAGGAGTTGTTAGGGCCTGTAAAGGAGAAACTGTTGTGGCAAACTGGACCAAAACATCAAGCTGTGAAGATGCTGATGTTGAAAGAACAGCTGAGTGTGTGGTGAATACTACATTAGTGTCTGAGCTTGTAGAGGTTTCTGCGGCATGTGTAACACCAGTGGGTTGATGCGTACTTATTGGGTCTGAATCCTGTGTCTCCTCTTTTTCAGAATCTGTTGACCCTGACTCAAGAGAAGTCTCTGTTGACTCGAAAGTGCTGGCCACGGCAGGGGATTGTGTTCCATATGCTTCAGTGATGAAGTTCTCAGGTGACGTGTGACCTGAGCTTTGTTCATATGTAGATGATTCTGGTTTATCGGTTTGTGTGTGTGTTAAAGTACTGGTGATACTATCCATCTTAACCGTACTGGACAGGGATGAAACAGTTACAGTGACAGAGTCAGAATCAGAGATATCAGATGTCCCTTTGCCAGAACTTTCTTCTGGTAAAATGATAATACTCGTTTCTGTTGATACAGAGATCTCCTCAGTCTCTGATGTCTCATAACTTGAGCCCTCTTTATCTGTTGAAGTGTCTATCTCAAGTGACACTGCAGTTGATTTCACAGTGGAGGAGGGAGGAGTGGCAGTCTGTTCACTCTCTCCTGTCACCATTATGAGTGATGCTGTTGATGTCTCTCCAGAACCCTCTTGATCAGTCACATCTGATATGGAAGCCACAGATGGAGTCTCAGTGCTGAACAGTGAAGACCCAGTTGGGGACAGACGCTCTTTTGTTTCCTCTAGAGTTTGTTCAATTGAACTCTCTGATGTTTCCACTGAGCTTGACTCTGCAGAAGTTGCTGTCTTGTCAGCTGCAGTTTCTTCTTCAGGTTTTGCAGATTTCTCAGTTGCTGGTTTTTGAGTTATGGATTCAACCCCAGCCGACTCGGTCCCTTTAGAGTCTTCTATTTCATCTGTAGGAGGCGAGGTCATCACAGCATAGGTCGATGTTTCCTGGACTTTACTGTCTTTATCTGAGCTGCCTTCAGTGTCAGTTGAAACTTCTTTGGCTACAGGTGCTCGGCTTGGTGCTTCATCCGTCTTATCTTTCAGCGATGTGGTGGTAACTCCAATCTGGGGAGTCACATCACTAGGTTCAGAGTGCTGGCCTGATTCCTCACTGGGCAACATTGGGCTAGTTGTGGCCAACACAGTTTTCTCAGAGGAAATGTCAGTGTGGGGATGATGAGTGAATGCAATCTCAGACCTTGCCTGTTGGAAGGACACCTCAGGTTGTGTTGTTTCTGGTTCTGGGACAAAAGTGGTGACAAACTGAACCATCACGTCAGGCTTTGAAGTGCTTTGTAGAGAAGAAACTGTGGATGTAGAAACTGATTCTTCTGTGGACATAAAGTTGATTTGGTCACTTGTGCTCTCTTCGCGTGCTGGGGTTGATGTTGCTCCATTGGTAGAGGGGGAAACTGTTTCTGATGATGACGCTGTCTTTGCCTCTGTGGTTATCTCATTCATTTGAGTTTTATCCTCTTGGGTCACTGTGATTGGTTTCTCTGTGCTGAACACAGGAGTGGCTACAGTCTTTTCACTCTCAGATGTCACTGTCATAGGTGATGCAGTTGTGGCATCTGCAATCTCAACCTCAGAGCTCACCACATCTGGAACATCTGTGATACTTGCCACTGAATATGTATCAGAGCTGTAGGGAGGAGATAATGTTGTTGTGGATACTATTTGTTCCATTTTTATTGTACTATGAAGAGGAGCAGCTGTGTGTGTCAAGGGCTCTGTCACATGAGTGTGATCATCTGATCCAACATCAGGAGAGGATGTGACAGTTGGCTTCTCGGTGCTATAAAGACTGGAAGCAGAACCTGATACTGCTATTTCAGTCTCCCCAGTGCCAGCTTCAGGTGATGTAACTGAAATTGTTGTTGGTTCGGCCTTCACTGTTGAAGCTGTCAGTATACCAGATGTTTGACCACTTGAGGTGTCAGTATCATTAATGTCTGACGCAGAAGTGACAGACGGTTTCACTGTGCTATCGATGGACAAGGAAGCACTTGTTGGTGACTTTGCGACCTCTCCTATGGTACCTCTAGGTGAGGTTGGTGAGATTTTCTCGGCCTTAACTGTTGTAATTACAACCTCAGTGGACATACTTTGGTTTGGGCCACCTGAAAACTCCTCATTTGTATCTCCTGTGTCAGGGGCAACAGTTGGTTTCTCAGTGCTGAACAGTGAGGAGGCTGTAGCTTTCACTGGCTTTTCAGATGCGCTCCATCCATCCACAGAGAACGCTGAAGTTGCCTCTGAATTATACAATGTAGAGCCTTCTTCAGAATCCTCACCTGAATATTCGTCATCAGTTATTTCACTGGTTTGTTTCACTGTGCCAGGTTCAGTGGACACTAGTGTGTGTGATGTGACAGTGACTGAAGGCACAGTGGCTTGTGTGGAACCTTTGGTCTCATCAGCTGTGTCAGGACTTGTGGCCATTATGGCTGTGGGTGATGGGGTCATGGGTTTTTCTATTTCATCTGTAGTGCCCATATATTCCTCACTGGATACTGGAGTGACAGAGCTGGAGTCTGTTGTTTCAGTTAAGGCTTGAGATGGCAAAGACGAGGATGTGGAGATCTCAGTGATAGACTCAGCGACTTTATCAGTGGTGCCTTCACCTGATAAATCATCCTTCACCAGCTCTGGAACTGGTTTGGTGTGAATCTCGATAGGGAAAACTGTATGTGGTGTGGTTGAATCATATGTTTCATCAGAGCTTGATTTTGTGGACACGGTGGTAGCTGGGGTGGCATGTGGTGACGATGTGACCATCTCTTCAGTAGAAACTCCTTGCATAGGTGATGGTTTTGAAGTGGACTGTGAATATTCAGAAGATGTTGACGCTGATGTCAAATCAGTGGCTGAGGTAGCTTGTAACGTTACTGGTGTAGGAGTAAAAAAGGTGTCACTGTCGGTCCCTGAACCTTCTGCTTCTTCTGTTACCTCCAACTTTTGTGTCATTGTAACGGCTGTGATGCCTCCAGCTTCCTCTGTCTTGATGGTTGGGTAAAATGAAGAGGAGGGAACTATGGAGGTAACATCTGCATCAATGATGGTATCATCTTTTGTGATATGCACAGGAGTACCTTCCTTCATACTCTCTGTAACTGCAGAGAATAGCTCATCTTCATCTGTTGCATCCTCTGTGAATATGGTGCTTGTGCTGGTTGATGGTTGAGACACATGCAAGACCATGGTAGGTGTTTGTTCACTTAGGTCAGTCTTGGGTCGGCTGCTACTGGGTGTAATGATCACAACCTGTTGGTCTGTAACACTATGATATATGATGGAGGGAATTGGGGTGGACATTGATGTTAATTCATCTTGCTCATGTTCACTGCTGGAGCTTACTGTAGTGAAGTCAACTGTAGTGTGATCACCAACTGAGGCTCCAGTTGTATGAGGGGACATAGTTGTATAAGAAGACTGCATTATGTGCTCAGATACAGCAACTTCATCTTTCACAGTGGCTTCAGAAGTGATGGGGGTATCGGGAGCAAATTCACCCTCCTGTGAGGAAACCTGTTCATCAGAGGTTGTTGTGACTGAAACGAAGGTTTCCATTTCACCGGTCACTTCTCCAAACGTGATACTCTCAATCGCTGGTGGCTTTGATGTGAACATCTCAGTAGTTAGGTCACCAGAACTTTCTTGCTCTGTCAAAGTAAAATCTGGACTTTGTTTTGATGTATCAGTTGTGGAGAGAGACATGTCAGCTGACTGGGCAGGTGTGATATTAAATACTGTTGTGATATTTGGCTTATCGGTGCTGTAGAGAGAGGAAGCTGCAGTTAGAGCAGATCTTGGAATATCAGATGTTCCACTTTCACGAGATGCTGGTGTCATTGTAGGTTTCTCTGTGCTGAACAGGGAGGAGGCTGTACTCTTTGTGCTATCAGGAGACTCTGTATTATAAACAGCTGAAGATGACACTGAAGACGTCTGAGAGAACATATCAACTGTGCTCCCTGGAACGGTTGGAGTGTGGATTTCTAGAAGCATTGCAGTTGGTTTTTCAGTGCTGTAAAGAGAAGATGCTGCGGTGCCAGTAGGTTTTTGTGTAATGGCAGTGGACTTATCTGTTGTTTGGTCAGTTGAGCTCTCCTCTGTGACAGCAACAGCACTAGAAGACACAGCGATTTGTTTTGTAGCTGCTACTGTCACGGACATTGTAGGAGGGTTTGTGACTGGTACAAATGTAGTTGACCCATTAAAAAAGTAACTACCTGAATCCTCATCCTCATCACCAGAGTCATCTGTGAGGAATCCACTGCCCGGCTCAGTAATGTAATTCTCAGTGCTTGTCATATGTGGCGGTTGGGTTGATGACATAAATTGCTTGGCAGGCTGTGTGCTGGAGGGATCTGAGGATGTAAAACTTGTCTTGCCGGATGTGCTCTCAGTCTCTATTTCAGTCTCATCTGTAGCCACAGTAAATTCAGTCAGGGGTTTTGTGGTAGTCTCAGTGGATGGCTCTGAACCAGAGCCGTCTGGACTTGACTCCAAGTCATCCTCTTCACCAGAGCTCTCCATGTCAATGTAAGTAGAGGTTTCCTTCGAGGTAAACACAGTGACACTGGGGATTGCCATGGGTTGAGATGTTTCAAGTGTATAGGGACTTGTTGTGACAGTTGTATGCTCTCTGTCACTTTTTTCCTCAACAAATGTGGGTGTGATTAATGGTCTAAATGATGTGGTTGTTGTTAAGGATGTTTGTTCCACTGAGGGCTGCTCGGCTGCTGTTGGTGTTTCCAGGGCAGTTTCATCTTTGGATGAAGATATGTCATCTCCTGACCTCTCTACATCAGTAAAGAAAAATTCAATTGTGGGAGATAAGCTGGAGGAGACAGAAGATTGGATAGCATTTGTAGACTGCTCTGTCATGAACTGTGGTGAGGGTTGGGTTGATGATTCAACACCAGGCTGTGATGTGCTGTCGGTTGGTGGCACAGATGTTGGTTTCTCAGTACTGTGGTGAGAAGAGGCTATGGTTGCATGAGATTGTAAAGCTTCAGTTGTTTCCGTTTCAGGGAATGCTGTTGTCAATAATGGCTTCTCAGTGCTAATCACTGAAGACACTGTGGTGGCTGTACTTGTTTCTTCTGTGAGAACCTTTGTAACAGATGTTTCATCCGTCGCAGTGCTCTTGGTAGGTTCTTCAAACACTTCTGGTGTCTCGGTACTGAACATGGAAGACACAGGAGTGGTGGAAACATCACCTGAGCCGTCTTCATCAGTGAATAATGACCTTGTGTCTGTGGTAAAAGCAGTGATGGTAGGTTTAACAGTTGTTCTCACAAAAGAAGGTAAGGTTTCAACTAATGTGGAGTCTGTGCTGATGCTGTGGTCCACCTCCTCATCGGGCTGTACTGAGGGTGCAACACTTGGGTACATATCAGGGGTTTGCACCCCAGAGCCCTCTTCATGCAAGATGCTAGCTGAAACTGCTGTTAGTGTTTCAGGTTCCTTGGTGAACATATTATCAGGGGTTGGACTTCTGGTGCTCTCCTCAGTGGTAGTTGTGATCACAGAGTGTGTCTCAGGAGTTGATGTGGGCTTTTCTGTATCAGAAGAAATTGATTTCTCAGTACTGTACAAAGAAGAAGGTGTAATAACAGTAGATAATGAGCTTGTTCCAGTTGCAAGTGATGCTGTTGTTACTGTTGGTTTTTCTGTGCTGAACACTGAAGAGACGGTGGGGGATGTTTGACCTGCAACTTTGTCGGTAAAATCAGGGGTTTGATGAATAAATTCAGTTTCATCTATGATAGGAATGGATGGCCTTGTGGAGCTTGGAGATGTAGCAGCTGTTTCGTGCGAGCTGTCAATCACTATAGGTGAGTGGTTGCTTGGTTCCACTATTTGGTCTGTAGATGACAACAAAGAGAGGGCAGATGTTTCCTCTGTAAAAATTTCAGTTGTTTGGCTTGTTGAGATGTCGTCTTCTGTAATAGTAATTGCAGAACTAGTCTCAAATTCATCAATTATTGGGATGGCTGATGTTATTTCTGTGCTTAATTGCTTTGGAGGTTGCCGTGTAATTGTAATGTCTGATGTTGACTGCTCAGGTGTTACTGATGCTTCCATTGTCTGACTTGTGCTGTAGAGGGATGAAGCTGCAGTAATACCAGTTGCTGAAGTGTCACTTTTTTCAGATTCCTGTGATGCTGTGACTGATGACGACAAAGTAGTTGTAGTAAAAACTGACTCTTCAGTGAACTCAGTGATGATGTTTCCAGAACCCTCTGTATCTGTGGTGATGAAGAAAGATGATGTTTCAGGTTTAGCAGTTGATCCACTGATTGATGGAGTGGACTCCACCATTGTAGTCTCACTGCTAATATCTTCTTCATCAGTGTCTGATAGAGTAGATGATACAACAGAAGCCAAACTTGGAATCACTGTTATTGAGCTTGTTAGTGTCTCATCAGAGATAGAGGAAACTGATGGTTCTACTCTAATTGATGGCATTTTTGTTTCATCTGTTTCAAGACCTTTTGGTGTTCCAGGAGACATTGCTGTTGGTGCCTCAGTGCTGAATAATGATGAAGCTGTAGCTGTGACAGAGGATGTTGAAGTGAACATGTCTGGGGTTTGGGAACCTGAGCCTTCTTCATCTCCTGGAGTGGAGGCAGAAGATTTTTCTGTCTGATCTGTGACGGTGCTGTCAGGTTCCACAACTGGCAGTGCTGTTGGCTTCTCAGTGCTAAACAATGAGGATACAGTAGGAGCTGCTATTGGTGCCTCAGTGCTGAATAATGATGAAGCTGTAGCAGTGACAGAGGAGGTTGAAGAGAACATGTCTGGGGTTTGGGAGCCTGAGCCTTCTTCATCTCCTGGAGTGGAGGCAGAAGATTTTTCAGTCTGATCTGTGACAGTACTGTCTAGTTCCACAACTGGCAGTGCTGTTGGCTTCTCAGTGCTAAACAATGAGGATACAGTAGGAGCTGCTATTGGTGCCTCAGTGCTGAATAATGATGAAGCTGTAGCTGTGACAGAGGAGGTTGAAGAGAACATGTCTGGGGTTTGGGAGCCTGAGCCTTCTTCATCTCCTGGAGTGGAGGTAGAAGATTTTTCTGTCTCATCAGTAACAGGAGAAACTGAGGGCCTTTCTGTCTGATCTGTGACGGTGCTGTCTTGTTCCTCACCTGGCAGTGCTGTTGGTTTCTCAGTGCTAAACAACGATGAACCTGTAGGAGCTGCAGTGTCTTTGCTGGACATCACAGTCGTCTGTTCTCCTGAGCTCTCTTCATCTGTGGTTGGGAAAGCAGAACTTTCCTCTGGTGTTACTGAATCTTCCTTTGTCTGACTTGTGGTAACAGTCTCTGGTGTTTCAGGTGACACTGATGTTGGTTTCTCAGTACTGTAGAGGGATGAAGCTGCAGTAACACCAATTGTTGAAGTATCACTTATTTCAGATTCCTGTGATGCTGTGACTGATGTCGACTCTTTGCTCAACCTTGAAGACAAAGTAGTTGTAGTAAAAACGGACTCTTCAGTGAACTCAGTGATGATGTTTCCAGAACCCTCTGTATCTGTGGTGATGAAGAAAGATGATGTTTCAGGTTTAGCAGTTGATCCACTGATTGATGGAGTGGACTCCACCATTGTAGTCTCACTGCTAATATCTTCTTCATCAGCGTCTGATAGAGTAGATGATACAACAGAAGCCAAACTTGGAATCACTGTTATTGAGCTTGTTAGTGTCTCATCATAGATTGAGGAAACTGATGGTTCTACTCTAAGTGATGGCATTTTTGTTTCATCTGTTTCAAGACCTTTTGCTGTTCCAGGAGACATTGCTGTTGGTGCCTCAGTGCTGAATAATGATGAAGCTGTAGCTGTGACAGAGGAGGTTGAAGAGAACATGTCTGGGGTTTGGGAACCTGAGCCTTCTTCATCTCCTGGAGTGGAGGCAGAAGATTTTTCTGTCTGATCTGTGACGGTGCTGTCTAGTTCCACAACTGGCAGTGCTGTCGGTTTCTCAGTACTAAACAATGATGAACCTGTAGGAGCTGCAGTGTCTTTGCTGGACATCACAGTTGTCTGTTCTCCTGAGCTCTCTTCATCTGTGGTTGGGAAAGCAGAACTTTCCTCTGATGTTACTGAATCTTCCTTTGTCTGACTTGTGGTAACAGTCTCTGGTGTTTCAGGTGCCACTGATGTTGGTTTCTCAGTACTGTAGAGAGATGAAGCTGCAGTAATACCAGTTATTGAAGTGTCACTTATTTCAGATTCCTGTGATGCTGTGACTGATGGCGACAAAGTAGTTGTAGTAAAAACGGACTCTTCAGTGAACTCAGTGATGATGTTTCCAGAACCCCCTGTATCTTTGGTGATGAAGAAAGATGATGTTTCAGGTTTAGCAGTTGATCCACTGATTGATGGAGTGGACTCCACCATTGTAGTCTCACTGCTAATATCTTCTTCATCAGTGTCTGATAGAGTAGATGATACAACAGAAGCCAAACTTGGAATCACTGTTATTGAGCTTGTTAGTGTCTCATCAGAGATAGAGGAAACTGATGGTTCTACTCTAAGTGATGGCATTTTTGTTTCATCTGTTTCAAGACCTTTTGCTGTTCCAGGAGACATTGCTGTTGGTGACTCAGTGCTGAATAATGATGAAGCTGTAGCAGTGACAGAGGAGGTTGAAGAGAACATGTCTGGGGTTTGGGAACCTGAGCCTTCTTCATCCACTGGAGTGATGACAGAAGATTTTTCAGTCTGATCTGTGACAGCACTGTCCTGTTCCTCAACTGGCAGTGCTGATGGCTTCTCAGTGCTAAACAATGAGGATACAGTAGGAGCTGCTATTGGTGCCTCAGTGCTGAATAATGATGAAGCTGTAGCTGTGACAGAGGAGGTTGAAGAGAACATGTCTGGGGTTTGGGAGCCTGAGCTTTCTTCATCTCCTGGAGTGGAGGCAGAAGATTTTTCTGTCGCATCAGTAACAGGAGAAACTGAGGGCCTTTCTGTCTGATCTGTGACGGTGCTGTCTAGTTCCACAACTGGCAGTACTGTTGGTTTCTCAGTGCTAAACAACGATGAACCTGTAGGAGCTGCAGTGTCTTTGCCAGACATCACAGTCGTCTGTTCTCCTGAGCTCTCTTCATCTGTGGTTGGGAAAGCAGAACTTTCCTCTGGTGTTACTGAATCTTCCTTTGTCTGACTTGTGGTAACAGTCTCTGGTGTTTCAGGTGACACTGATGTTGGTTTCTCAGTACTGTAGAGGGATGAAGCTGCAGTAATACCAGTTGTTGAAGTGTCACTTATTTCAGATTCCTGTGATGCTGTGACTGATGGCGACTCTTTGCTCAACCTTGAAGACAAAGTAGTTGTAGTAAAAACTGACTCTTCAGTGAACTCAGTGATGATGTTTCCAGAACCCTCTGTATCTGTGGTGATGAAGAAAGATGATGTTTCAGGTTTAGCAGTTGATCCACTGATTGATGGAGTGGACTCCACCCTTGTAGTCTCACTGCTAATATCTTCTTCATCAGTGTCTGGAAGAGTAGATGATACAACAGAAGCCAAACTTGGAATCACTGTTATTGAGCTTGTTAGTGTCTCATCAGAGATAGAGGAAACTGATGGTTCTACTCTAAGTGATGGCATTTTTGTTTCATCTGTTTCAAGACCTTTTGCTGTTCCAGGAGACATTGCTGTTGGTGCCTCAGTGCTGAATAATGATGAAGCTGTAGCTGTGACAGAGGAGGTTGAAGTGAACATGTCTGGGGTTTGGGAACCTGAGCCTTCTTCATCCACTAGAGTGATGACAGAAGATTTTTCAGTCATACCAGTAACAGTAGAAACTGAGGGCTTCTCTGTTTGTTCTGTGACAGTGCTGTCTTGTACTTCAACTGGATGTGCTGTTGGCTTCTCAGTGCTAAAGAGAGATGAGGCTGAAGCTGTAACAAACTGTGTAGTTGATTTTTCATCTGTCTGTTTGCCTGAGCTTTCTCCATCTGTAGAGGTTTTTAATGAGATTGTCTCTGCCACACCAGCAGTAGCAGCTGTGCTCGGTTGTGATGAAGCTGCTGGTTTTTGTGTCCCTTCATACAACGTTGTTGTTTTCTCAGCGCGGTAAGTGGGTTGTGTGCTGTCAGTGATGTCACCAACTGCTGGTTCCTGTGAAATGGACGGTATTTCCACATCTTCTTCTTTCACTTCACTGGCTGTGCTAAGTGTTGAGGATGGCAGCATTGTAGTTGCTGCAGTAGCTTCTGTTGATGTCATACCAGATGTTTGGTCATCTTCACTCTCTCCAGCAGTGCTAGGATTTAGGGAACCTGTCTCGGTAATGCTACTTCCTGGGGACACTGTTGAATGTTGTGTTTGAACTGTGTCTTCAGTTACACCTGAGATTTCTACTTTTGAAATTGCAGTTGAAATAGACGCATCTGGTCTGATGGGAGAAGTAGGGGTGGCCACAGGTGAGGAAGTTTCCTCCACTCTTTGGTCAGGTAAATCAGTCATTACTGATGCACTTTGTGTTGAGTACTGACTGAAAAATTCAGTGAATGAAGCCATTGTTGTCTTGATAATTTCAATAGCACTGTATAACGGGGAAGCAGTGGTTGCAATGGATTCAAGAGAGGGAGGCGATGTTTCATCTTGTTTCCTCTCCTCCTGTGCGGAGGTGGTCGCTGAAGCTTTTTCGGACTCATCACTGGAAGGAACAGATGTTTTGTCTGTGCCAGCAGTTTGTACTGTTTGTGATGTTTCTTCACTCTCACTTGTGGCTTGATGTGTTGGTATAGGGCTCATGCTCAAAGATGATGTTGTAGTCCCTGCAGAGGTATGTGATGGAAGGCTCGTTGTAAATATGTCCACTGTTTGGTCACTTGAACCATCCTCTGATGTAGGCATTGCATCAGTCGCAGCGTCCCCAGTAGGCGAGATGGAAGGTATTTGGCTGACTGTACTCCCTTGCTGACTTATGTCTGTCCCCTCTGAAGTCTCAGCCAAGATAGGTGCAACAGATGACGAAGATTCAGTGCTGCTTACATCCATGGCTCGTGTTATCTCAGTCTTTGCTGTCTGTTCAAGAGGGGCTGAACTACTAGATACTAAAGGAGCCATTGTGCTGAAGGCAAATTCTTTTGGGGTTTGGGTCTCTTTCCCTCCCTCCACATCTTGAGTCGAGCTCTGTGAGTCACTAATTGTTGATGTTGGTGTTTTCCCATCAGCGTCATCAGAGGAGGGAGTTGACACAGTCTGTAACGTAGACTGAGTGCGGTCTTCCGCAGCTGGAGTGGCAGATGTGCTCTTTGCTTCCTCTGTGACTTCTGCTTTATCTCTGGCTGTGGGAAGTTCGGTTGATGAAGTGACAGGGAATTGGTCCTCAGCCTTCTCTGTCTGAGTCACATCTGAGTCACTTTTCACATAAGTGGGAGTCCACCCTGACTCGTCTACCTCTTCTTGCACAGATGTGGTGATGACAGTGGTGGTTTCCTTATCACCCTTTGTTGTTTGGGTTTCTCCAGTTGCTTTAGTGGCCTGTGGCTCCGCTGGTGTTACTGTAGGAACAAAGTCAGCCGAGGTAGCTGTGACATCACTCATCCCCTCTGTGGCATCTGAGGCACCTGGGTCAGTTTGAGTTTTCGGTGTGGTTTTTGCCTCCACTGTTGAGGCTTGAACAGAGGTTGAGTCTTTCTGTGTGGGGCTTTTTGTGTTCAGGTCATCTTCTTCAGGGAGTATGTGAGGAGGTGTTGATTCAACTATTGGGATTATATAAGACTCATATTCATCAACATCTGGGATCTCTGTAGAAATCAGTCCTTCTGTTGATTCCTCCATAGAGTCAGTGGAGTTATCAACAGGGGGATTGGTCCAACTATAATCAAAGACTGTGGTTATTTCATCACTTGCTCCCAGAGTTGTCACATTAGTCAAAATCTGGGTACCTTTGGCCTCTATTTCTTCTGATCTCTGTGGCTCCAATGTGATCTCGTGTTTACCATTTATAAAACTAACAGCTGGAGTGAGGGTTACAGCAGCTTGAGGGAAAAGGTCTGGGTCCTCACTCTGCTGGATGGGCTCACCATCGGCTATGGAAGGGGTGGGATGGTCAGGCACAACTGGTATGGCAGGAGACTGAGAATCTTGTGGCTGCAGAACCTGGTCAACTGTAAAGAAAATAAAGGAATATAAGGGCAGGCTGTGAAAATTTAGCTTAATAATACAATAAAAATAAAAAAGAATCAATGTTAGCATTTTATTTCTAAAATACTGGGAGTAATAGGTATGACATTCTGTTATAGATAGTTACATTATCACACACATCGCACCTAAGAAGTGCTGTTTTCAGCTATCAGTGAAAAAAAATACAACATTAAGAAAGGTTAATTTAAACATTGATTTTATCATCAAGTCATCAAATTTAATGTATCAATCATAGGGATTACAGCTACAAGACTGTAGAACTCTGGGCTATCACTCTGAAGGTATCTTTGCTAAGTCTCAGAAATTATTAATAATAAAACAATAAGAAAGCGCACTCATGAAAAATAAAAGATGACACATATGTTAAAAAAATGTTGTAATATTGAAAAATATTCTCTCTTCATGTCCGTAAACTTGTAAAACACAGAACTACTTTCTGCTACCCTGCATTTGCAATTAAGTCAATACTACAAATAAAATATTTGAATGATTGATGAATTTCATACTTCTTATGAGTGTTGTCACAAAATAAAAAACATTGCAATTAAGTCTCTCTCCAACATATCTGAAAGTCTCGACTGCCTTTGTGACTGAACCTTATCCAAAACATCTCCTGTCCTGTCTTGACTAAAAAAGGATAATACATTCGAATCATAGTATATCACTATGTTGACAACATTTATGGTATGTGTGCAACTATAGTTGTGACTGCTGAGTGTTTTGTCAAGACATTTTAGAACATATTGTCATGAATGGATATAAAACATCAACACTATATTATGTAATGCAATCAAAAGCAATATCATCATACTTTACATCTTAAAATATTTTAATATTTTAAGAGTTTAAACAATTTGACCTTCATAAAGGTAACATATACAGTAGTATTATTGATTTGGATAGCATTGTGTTTTGGAAGTGTTCATGCTACTATGCCTGCTCCCTGTATATTATCTAAATAGAGGTTCACAGACTAAGTGATTTCAGATGTCAGCAGCTGTCTGCTCGTAATTTTAAGTCTAACACAGAAGCAGCGTTCAATTCCCTTTAGAGCATGCAATGTTATCATCATCTACCTACGCTATGTTGCCTCGGATGGGTTCATGTATTCATATAAATAAACAAGATGTTGTCTGGCTGGAAATAATCCACCTCCTCTAAAAGACAGTTGCCTTGAATTACTACACAAAACCAAACTATCAAGGTATTGAAGCTGTTATATTGCAGCTTAGTTAAGTGAACTAATAGATGCCAAACATAGCATTTGAAGCTAAGAAATAGGGTTTGAGTCCATGCCCCTCTCTTTAAGTAAAACAATCACTGAATGTAATGTTTCTATAGAAAGGAACATGTTAAATTTGAAGACTGGCCCAAACAACAACCCTTCATCATCCTCATCTCTGTAACTCATGTGGCTATCCTCCTTCCTACAAGAAAATGCATTCCAGTTTTGTTTCGCATTCCCATAATTCATTAAAAAAAGCCTTGAAAGTGCGCCATAGTGTCAAGCCTTTGACAAATCTGGAATTATGTATAGAGCAGGTGGCAAAAAGAAAAGAGGTGGAGCTGTGGTTAATCCTAAAATGAACAGTTTGGTCCTGCTCAGCATGAACTGTTTACTAGTGTTTGCATTATGTAGTACAAGCAAAGAGGAGGAAAAGATTATTCACACACAAAAACTCTAAATCCTTTAGTATACAAACTTTGCTTTCTTTCTCTCTCTCTTTCTCTCTCTCTCTCTCTCTCTCTGCTCCTTGTCTCCTCTCTCTCTGTTTCCCACAAACGGTGATTCAGAAAGATTATTGGTTGCAACCAAGAACACCTGCGCCAGCTCAGCTCCACAGAAAGACACCTGTTAATAACCCAGGTCAAGCCTGGGAACTCAAGCAATAGACCCACGTGACTGACCCACACACACACATACACACACTATCTTTCTCCCTCTCTTTCTCTCTCCCTCCCTCTCTCTCTTTCTCTCTCTCACACGCACACACACATAGAGGTATTTCCCTTTAATCCCCTCCACCTCGCAGCATCAGTTGGCTGTGTTACATTAAACATGAATGTCCAAATCTAAATAGCAAAGAGAAGCACTGACCACCCCTCATCTTCATACTGGGGTTAGGCACAAACACAGCTGGCAATCAGCGTTAAGTGATTCATTACTCCTTTTGTTGTGATTTCTTTTTTTTTTTGGTTATTTTATCTGAGCCAATCTACATGACCCTGCAGTAAGCACATATAATGATTATGCAATTAAGTATAAAGCAGACACTGTGCTCCTTAAAGTGCTTGGGGACCCCAATCATCACATCAAAGCATATGCCATGCAAGAAAGTCAATAAAAACAAACGCAATGGTCAAAGTTGTCATATTGACATTTAAGGTGCATTGATTGATTCACAATATTCCACTTTAAAAGTTGCTGTTAGCTGCTGGTATCCTCCGAGCAGCACAGTGACTGAAATTATTTTTTCTAAAGATGAAAAGGCAGCAAAATAATTCTTTCATTCATCATTCACTCTTCTGATAGTTTCTTTATTTGTGATGCCAGACAGCATGTGTTGCTTGCTTAGCTACATTTCATAGCCTAGCCTATTAAATGAGCTTGACCTCTGCCTTCACTGCAACTTTTCCTCTTAATAGATGTTTAGAATGTGGATTCATTTGCTTGACACAAGTAAGTAAATTAAAGCATTCAACACATAAACTTGTATTAATTCACCTATGCTGCTTAATGCCACGCTAATTACAACCTACTACATCCATGGTATCATGGTACCATGGCAAACCAGCACCACCAGCCGGCTACCTTAGCATAGCATATAAATTGGAGACAGGAATTAACAGTTAGCCTAATTAACATTTTACATTAATTTTGCTTAATCCGCACAAAAACTGAACTCCAGGAAGTTACTGCACATGGCCAAGGAATAGTCTGGCACATAACCCCCCATAAAACTGCTGTTGTTACACTCCAGTTTTTGTTATGTCATGTTAACGTGTTGGACAGAGTCAGGCTAGCTGTACAGGCTTATATTTATTGTGCAAACATTAGAGCAGTATCAGTCTTTTTTTATCTAATACTGACACACAGCGAATAAGCACATTTCCTAAAATCCCATATTCCATAAAGGACTAGTTTAGCAAGCCTTAGTGAAGTGAATATTAAATAGATGTTTTATTGCAGTAAGAATGTAATGTTGGTGGTTCTGTGCATTGTTTTGTGACATTTGTGGTTGACACGCCTCAGAATATCAATATTTCAATGAGGCATAACATGTCATATAAACAGTTTTACAGTTTAATTTTCTTCAATTAATCAGAAACACATGGGCACCGTTCACATGACCATAACACTGACATGTTTTGGAGAACAATACATATTCATTCATTCATTTTTTTTAATATCCTGATATTATTGTGCACTTTGTTACCATGTAGCCAGCCAACACGCTCCTCCTTCTGACACAATATTTTCCACAAGCTTTTCCCACACAATCTGGGAGGGCAGAAAGAGACATCAAGTGCCTCAGCTGAGCCACATCACATGATGTAGCAGTAAAAGTAGCTATAATCACCCACTTTGGTCATCAGGCAGCCTCCAGCTGTCCTCACAGAAGGGAGACTTTGCATTTGCAATGACATCACCTCTTGAGGTGGTGTCCAGTCTCTACTGAAGACAGGCATCTGTGCTTACTCAGGTAGACTGCCAACACACCCTTGTTATTGCCAGGCTGGCTGTCAGTAAGCTGGTACATACACACACAAGGAGAGAAATACTGCAAATGCATAGTTGTTTGCAGGATAAATACACACGAGGCATACAGACAGAGAGATTTTGTGTCTTATTTACGTACAGTGCTGTACATGCACACACAATCATATAAGCTTTGGAATGAGCACTTTTGGCAGCTAAACTGACCACACTGCATACACACAGTGCTGGTGAACACACCAGCAGCTTGAGCGTGTATAACCTGGAGTACAGACTGCTGCTCTCTCAGGCAGACTTAATACCTACCACGAAGCCGGACCAAATTCCAAAAACCGCCAAATGACCAATTCATTCACTTGTATACTTTCCAGTTCACTGTATCCCTTTCCTCCAGCACGAGCTGCTCTTCAGGGACAAGGAATGAGTCACCGTGGCAATGTTTGCAGCTCAGATGGAGAGCAAATTAAAGGAGTAGAAAATGATGCAGCTGCTGTTTGCACGTGAGATCATGTCCTGTTGACTTCTCAGTTTTCTTTAACCAAGTCATGTCTACAACAACATAATTAAGATAACTCAAAAAGGAACATTTGAGTTCTCCCACAAACAAGCAGAAATACAGACCATATAATGTCACTATCATAAAAATCCCAGTTGAAGAAACACTTTGAAAATGCACAAGTAGATTGTAAAACTGTAAGAGATAATTATTCATAACATGAAAACTGATTTATGATTGCATATTTATTTTTTTTATTTTTAAGAAGAAAATTTGATACTAAGTATTCATGCAAAGGTTATAGCAATTTTAGTTTTAAAGCTTGTGATCCTGACCCTAATCTCTCCCTACTGCTGTCTCCTCATATCTTTTTTTTCTCTTTCTCTCTCTCTCTATCTTTCCCATCTTCACTGTGTCAGAATAATTATCAGGACATCTGCTCATCTGGACTGAGAAAGCGTAAACAGTCTTCCAGCAGAATTTCACACTGAGAATACACATCGACATGAGACCGAGGGAACCGGAAAAACAAAACTCCCCAATTTAGTTGCATGGGGAAGGAACAAGCATGAGTAGCAGTGTGCTGTAACTGCTTGTGTATATGCAGATTACAATTACCACTAAATATTATATTTGCAGTGCAAGTGACTGAACCTTTACTAAACTTCAAAAGTCTAAATGCTTTAGGAATATTAGTAAAATCTTACAGGAAACAAGGACAATATTTTAATTTGAGATGGTTGTAGATTAAATAAAAACATCTAACTGCTCAACAGCAGAGGTCCTATACATTGCTTATGCCGTGTTTGCTTTACCTCAGTTTCCTCTATACATTCTCACCAGCGGTCACAATCAGACCTTCTCTCCCCTTCAGCACCCTGGACAGCACAGCCTCCCCCAACTCCCAGCTACTGTACAGCAACAATTTCATTATATATCAGATGAAACAACCCTGGGAAGCAATATGCCACATAGCTTAGTTATTGTGACATCACTCTTTCTTTTCATCATTGCGGCCAAATAAGGATGAAGCGATGGCATTTCCTATTTGCATAAAAAAATATGAATTACATTATATTTGAATAAGGTATAAGTGGTCTGTCTTACCTGACACATTCTGCATCTGCATGACAGTGGTCACTTGGATGGACTCAGCAGCGGCCGCTGTGCCTGGAGTGGTGGTCGTGTCGGCCACAGCTGAAGCCATGGGAGCGGATGTAAAAAACTCTCTGTCAACATCTGGCGCTGCGTTCTCCTCTGTCTGGGTGTCACCGCTGTGCTCCGGCATCCGAGTGGTGGACTCATCAAAAACACTCATTAATGATGTCACATCTTCCGTTGAGGTTCCACTGTCGATCGGGATGCCGGCGGACGTCGCAGGTGCGGGTGTGGTCTTTTCCATGGAGACGACGGCTGGTGTTTCTGCATCCTGCGTTTGCGGTGTGGTTTGTGTTGTCTCTGGTCGTCCTGTCTGGTGGCTCACCTCTTTGCCGGGTTGGGTGTTAAACATAAAGGTGGTATCCATGGGAACGACTGTTGTTCCATCAATAATACTAGTGCTGTCTAATGGGCTGGATGTGGAGTCCTGTTGGGGTGGCTGAGTAGGAGGAGGTCCCTCTACAGCAAAAGAAGTCTCCATCTCATCCACGTTAAAAAAATAATCTGGGAATGGTGTTGTTGAATGAAGCCCAGTGGGTGAGGGTGTCGACCAATCGGTTGATTCTGTTGGAGTGTCGGTGAGGTCAGAGGTCATCGTTGCGGTGATGTCAGCATCAAGAATGGTTTCCTCAGTCTTTCCCTCAGCAAACATGGCCTCTGTGTTGAGAGAGGCCTCTGGTATGGGGACATCAGGTTGGATCGTGCTGATCTCAATCACTGAGTGATCGTCTGGTTCCTCGACGGACTCAGACACTGATTCTGTGGTATCAGTACTTTCTGTTGTGTGTTGGGGTTCTGATTCTGGTGCTGCTGTTATGTCATCAGTTTCCTCCTCTTCATCTTTGATGGTGGGTGCGACTGTGGTGATTAACTCTTCTTCTTGGCCTGCTGGAGGGGAGCGAGGTGGAGCCATACTGGTAGAGAACATAGATGGGGCATTCGAAGGGACAAGAGAGTCTGGAGATTCAGCTGCCTCTGATACACTTTCCAATGTTGGGCTAAGCGTAGTCGTGCTACTCTCCAGTAAAGGGACGGTGGTGGTTCCTATCACAGACACATCCACGAAGGAAGTCTGGTTGATCACCTCTCTCCTTCCTATAAAACACACATAAGCACATATAACACACACGTACGCACTTGAGTCAAATGTCACACAGGCTGTACATGATGTGGAAAACTAATACAGTCTTTATGAAATAGTATATTTTTATTCCGCAAGTATGTGACAAACCCTATGAGTCAAATAGCAGTCAAGGAGCAATACGCCACCACTACAATAACAGTCTGACACTTAACATTAAAGTACCCAGAGTTAAAAGTTCCTTCCTCTCTTAACTCTTCATGTTGTTTATAACTAGCACTAATATTAATTAATGCACTGTTTTCAAAGACACAGCGGAACCAATGTTACTTAAACTTACAGAGCAAAGCTTTAATGTGTATTAGAGTGGTTGGCAAATAACCTCAATTACCTTAAGGTACTAGTATTATTATCCTTATCTTTGCTTGATTAAATTGGATAGTCTGTCGTTGACACAGACAGGGTGGTTTTCTGTGAAAAACCAAGAGCGCTTTGAATGTTTCTCTCAAGATTTCCTGATCTGCCTGAAACGATTCACATGACCGTAACAGAGGAATTAAACCGCATATAAACTGTAAGGAATCTAGTGTCGTGGTTTTATTGAAGCTGCCCTGACTATTTTTATCCTCTGTGCACTAGTTCTCCTCCAACGGTTCGTCTGAATGTTTACATGTATTTTTTGTGCCATCATTGAAGTCCCATCATCTCTCTGTGCTTGTTCTCAAATGCTCTGTAATGAACCTGTCTACTTATTCTTATGGTTTTACTGAGTTAATTCCTATATGTCTCTCTTGAACGTGCCTCTTCCTCCCTGCCCCCCTGTCCTCCAATGCTCCCTCATTTACACACACACCCATAAAAAGCGGTGTGACAGCTTTAGAAAGCTTTCCTCAGTGGCGCAGACAGATTGTGTAAAGCCAGCTGTTGGCCATTACGTACTAGCCCTCTTCAATCAGAGGCCAATTATCCCCATTTTCCCTTTGCACCTACCTCTTTTCTCCACGTCTTACTGTGTAGTCTAACTGACATAGGTTTACATAATAAATTCTTTTTGGAGATATTATTGGGAGTGGGAACGCAGGAAAAATGATGGAGTGAGTCCCACCAAACAAGGGTACTTGAAAAGCACTTAGAGGGGGGCGTAAATACAACATGACTGAGAGAGCTGACATGAAATACACAGAGCAGGAGGTGAGGGTGGCCTGTTTGTGTGCCCTCTGAACTCCATGGGGACTTATCACTGCGAGAGTTAGTAAGGCTCAGGGGCAGTAAATGGCCAGGCAGGGGACGGCTTATCTGTCCAACCTCTCATTTGTAAAGATGGAAAGGCCGGGTCAGAGGTCACCGAGGATGACTGAATTTAGAAGTCCAGCAGTAGCTTTGTCCATTATCCAAATGTCTGCTCTGATAAGTACAAGTGAGAATGACGGAGGGCAAACTCTGACAGCGGAAATGAGAGGAGAAAGGTGAAAAGGCAGTTAGATAGTGAGTCTAAAAAGTCTGACAAGTGTGGTATTAGTTACCTTTGCTGTTTCTCTAAATGGCGACTATCATCTGTCATTCGGCTTTTGCCCTGGGGATACTGATTAGTTAAGAACACTTCACATTTTGAGGGATCAGCCTAATTCTGCTAACTTCCAGTGAACCGTAAAGTGTCACTATTTATAGAGATCCATAGCTATATTCTCCTTTCTTCCCATGGTCAGAAATCACCACACTTTGTCATTTGCATGCATAACTAAATGTATCCTACATGTTAGTCCTAAGGAAGTGAAAAATTAAAAGTTTACAGAAGTGATAAATTAATGACTTTCTACATCCCCAACACCTTGGCTACTCAGGTTTCTTTGGATTATTATGATTGGAATTATAATTAATTTGGTTTATGGTTTAATTTTCTGAATATTACTCAATTATTGTTTTAGTTTGTTTCACATCAGCAGTGAGGTTGAATAAGGATAAAGTTTAAGAGGCCTCGATTAGCCCAGCTGGAAGTAATAAAGATAAAACAACACAGACAGATGCTGACTGTTCACAAACTCAATTGGTCATTATTCTCTAAGAACTGGCCTGTCCATTGCTTTGAAAGTAAACAGAGCTTACCGGTATGATTTTACCCTCCTCTTGGCTAATTTTGTTGCCGCAGAAATGGGCGGGAAACTAAAATGTGAGACACTGAGGTCAACTGGACACTGCGATCTGCGAGACTAGTCTGGCACATAGCACGCAATGCTCATGAGAAAATTATTCCTCTGCTTTGCTCCGGTTGTTGTTGTTGTCATTGAAATTATACACATACAGCATGAAACAGAAAGACAGAGTGAATAGAACAATGGACAACAGATGAGATGGGTTGTAAACATTTTAAAATGTTGGTCTGGTTTAGATGTTGGAAAGTGCACAGTGGTGCAAAGAAGCAGAAAATCAAAGGGTGGAGGAGCAGAAGTGAATACATACACGAGATGAGATCATAGCTCCTTACAATCCAGGCCTGGTTTGACAGGGAATGGTGTGTGCTTTCAAATACTGTCTGTCTTTTATAAACCAAAATGTAAACATATACACCGCACGGCCGACCGTATGCAGGCAACACTTTCTTCCATGACACACTGTAAATCTACTAAATAGTATCAACAAGATCCTGGGTTTACCTTTAAAACAGTAAGCCCCAAGCTTCTTAGTTGGTTCTGGGAAGCCAGTCTGGTTCCTGTAGCGATACATGGTCCTGACGCCGAGAAGACCTCCCCCACACTGCAATTTGGGTACTGCAACAGGATGTCGTACACTGCCATCGGAGAGCCAGCCATAGTCGCATCTGTCCAGGCCTTGTCGCCAGGCAGCATGGAGCTGGCCAGGGGTTGCCAAAACAGCATTCATCTTCTGGCACTCTTCACGGGCCTCCTCAAGAGTCATCTTACGGGTCACAGGAGCATAGTACACTTCACCTGAAACAAAGAGAGCAAAACGCAATACAGTCTGAAAGCAGAACCAAAAATGATAACAGATCGTCAGTGATCACAGCAAACCAAAACTGATTACAGTAAGAACCAGTGACTCAGGGCAGAGGGTTTAATTCACTGTTCAACCAATCCAATAAATTTTGGATTGAATCAGTGCTGTATCACTAACAGATGGACAGCCATTTCATTTTAAATAATTTGAAATGAAAGCCCTACTAAAAAGCCTATCATCTGGAGTAATCACTAGCCGCAGATTTTTAGACCATTTTGACCTTTCAGAAGAGTCATAACCCAAAAACAGCTGACAAAAGTCACAGCTGTGCAGGGCACGGACCCAAAACATCTCCCACCGATCATATTTAGGACAACAGTAGTTCATTCATTATATTAATCTGAGGTGGGATAGCAATGCAGACAATGTGCCTGGCCTGTCAATGAACGTGTCTGTGCTTCAGGACATTAGGTTTCCCATCGGGGGTGAGTGAAAAAGATTACACCCTCTATTTTTCCTTCCTTCATGTTGTTCATGTCAGGATCCTACCTTCAGAACGGTCACTGCACTAGGACAATTATAAATATTTGTCTTTGCCAACAGGAATAAACGAAAGACTACGGACAGGCAAGCTCTCAATTGAAAACCAAACAACAATACAAGAGAGGATGACTGACTGAGTTTATGTTTTCAGTTAGTCTTGGGCGTAGCTTTTCAAATGTCAATGTCCCATTGATTTACAATGGCATTGAGATTAGGAGAAGTTTCTCACCCAGAAATGTACTCGCTCTTAAAAGCAGACATGGTTCAGTGATCTTACTGGACATTTTCTGTCCATTAAACTTTATATTGATGACTACCAGTAAGCTGTCAGTAGCCACACGTTTAAATGAGGCGAAACAATTTTTTTTATCATTTCTCAACAGAAAAGAGGAGAAAACTGATATGACATCAATCAAATTAAGGAATATCCAAGGCATTGTGGTGAACCAGCAGTCCAAAAAAACATGACACACAATGTCCCAAGGAAATGTCTACGATGCTCCTTTCTATCACTAATTAATACTTGATTAACAATTAATAATGATCCAAGAGCCAGTAAATCAAAGCAATTACCTCTTTAGTTGAGAATTCTGATGTATGTGCGTGACACACAATTTAATAACAACACACTTACTCGTCACGTGTAACAGGCCCAGAATACAGAATAAAGTGAGGTCAAAGATGGATATAGAATTTCTTGGAGAGACTGAAGAACTAAGTGAAAGATGTAGGTGTATGTCCCTGGTGGATTTGGGACGGGGTGATGTTCCCTGGCTGCTCATAACACTAATAATACAGATGTCACAATACTGACTGTTGGCCGCATATTCACGCACAATTGGTTTGTATTATGTTCTGTAGCAGCTGCGCTGTCCACATCCCAAAGAATAGGAGCAACTGCAGAGAGGGCTGGTTGTAGTTTAAATGTGTCAAGGGGGAGGTTAAAAGCTCTGAGTGGACTTGAGTCCATCAGCCGCAACAGACCGGATAATGAACAGACAGAAAAAGACTTTTGGCTGAGAAGTGAAGACTTCCCACAAGCAATACCAAAGACACTTTAAACCCCCATTATCACATTTTTGTTGCTGACCGCAATGGTGAAGAATCAATTTCAATTTCTACTTTTGAGAGAGAGACTATTAAGAGCTTCTCTCTAACCCTAGCTACCTTTCTACAACACGTGGGACTGTTTGGCGCAACAAAATATATAAAAGGTAACACATTGTCGCCAATAATATTTTCAAACAAAATAATGAAGTCTATTTCCACAGTAGTTTTATAAGCTGTGAAAGTAATTTGCTTTGGCACTGTGATAATCTGGACATTTCGTCATTTGAACCAAAGGGTGTGTCAGTGCTTCTAAAAAACAACTCATTGCTTAGAACTAGAAAAGCCAAATTTTGAAGCTGACTTACCATTAAGTTTATCTACGTAACAGTATACATCATAGGTCTCCGTTGGTTTCCTGGTTCCATATGACCTAATGCCAGGTTTAGTCTGTAGGTTGCCATAGCAGCCATTCCTTGGCTTTGTAATTGGGTACCTATGCAGAAAGAGGAAGGAAGAGCCTTAATAACACATAAGTCAAAACATCGCTGCGCCAAAATATTTAACATCACATCAGAACACAAACAAACATATGTGACTGAAAAGCGGTGTTGTTTAATATACATGACTTTCGAAAGAGAATTAAAATACAGCTAACCTCACTGTCTGGTCAGCAATCCAGCCGGCATCACATTGGTCAAAGCCATCCTCATAGGCTGCTTTCAGTTGGTCGTATGTAGCAATGGTTGCTCCAATATTTTGGCAGGTTCTGACAGCGTTCTGGTAGTCCAGTGTGTACCTGTTGGTGCTTGCCCGGTAGTGAAAGACAACACCTGCCAACAAATAGTAACAAAAGAAAAAGACCATCCAGAAATGAAACATAATGAGGGTTTTTATACAAACATTAACACAGTGATCTGGAATTGATCAGCGTAATTTCAGTGCTATAAATTATGGCAAACATCTTTTAAGCACACACCATGAGTGAAATAATTGTCTCTCAGCTTGTTTGGAAAGGAGGAACTTTGCAATAAACCAAAAGGATGAGCAAAATACGACACAGTTCACCACAAATGAACAAGATAACTGCTGATGATGCCATGGCCCTGAAATCCCCATATTTGTGGACAGTAAACAGACGCAGAAGAATGATTGATAGTCCTAATTAACATTGCAGATAGTTGGAAAAGAGGTTGTGAAGATTGTTAACCAGTGGAAATCCAGACCATCCCAGTGCCCCCCCACTCCACCCATGTTTTCTGCATGCCCAAAACATGAGTTGTTATTTCCCAGAATTCTTCTCAAGTGAGGAAATGTAGAATACACATAATGTCACTAGGTAAGGACTGTTGAGCCCCTCTGGGGATACTACAACATTTGACTTGGTGGAACTGCAATAATGTTGCATTATCGTATACATAATTTAAACCTTGTGTAAAGTTAATGATGGATACTGTGGAATTCTGTCTTTGCTCAGCGAAGGCAAAGTAAAAAAAAAGACTCGGTAACACCCACTGAGTGCCCCACCAAAGAGAAAAATCTCCACTGACAAGGTGGCACCCAAGATGACGAGGGCAAATGAGGTTATGTAGCTTTTGCTGTGCCCATACCAACATCTGGAATGTCACCCACATTTGGGCTCTAATGGCTGATTGGGATACACAGATGAACAGTGGAATTAAAATACTGCAGTACTTGGTATGGACAGGGACCCAAAGTCTCGTCTGATTTGCATCTAAAATAAGAACAACTGAAAACTGTGGTTACTCTGTGTAACTACTGGGTAGCTGCTGCTATCAAAGTAAGCAAAAGGGCGCCCATAGTTCTCTCATACGTTTACATTTCTATCACCACTTGTATTGCATTTCACTATTATTAAGCCCGTGCAGCAACCCCCTTCTACATTCAGAGAGGATCTTGGGGAAGTTATTTTAGAGTCTTTTGTCTGATTCCAGCATGATGCAGGAAGGATAATGTCTTACCGTTGACATTAAGGTTAACTGTATCCTGGGTGTCTTCAATGCCATACATAACCTCACAGCGATACGTGCCCGCATCACTGGCACGCAGCTTGACCATCGTCAGTGAGGCGTCACCGACATCCTCAGGGTGACTGGGCACTGACACACGGTTCCTGTAGCTGGAACCTATCTTGATGACCCCATTTTGTGCCACCAGCACTGTGGATTCTACGTTTCCCTCTATTTTGGTCCATTTGATCCGCAAGTAATCTCTGCTATACATGGCTGTTCCATTGGGACTGATGACAGGTGCTGAGGTCGGGATGGTGGAGAAGAAGCAGGGAAGATTTACCTTCCCTGAGAGGGACCCAGTGACTGGTCTGATTATTGATAACGTGTTGGAGGCTGAAAGGCAAAACACAGAAGGGTTAAATGCAGCTTCAGTTCATATTCATCCATTCACAACTGTATTTTTATGCTGTTCTTCATCTATTTTTCATTTTATTTCTTGTCATATAAATACAAATATAAATATCTTCTGTTTACTCTCGCCCCAGCAGATGCAAGTAGACCCTATAAACAGCCAGACGCATCACATTGACAGGGTGTGACAACTACACCCAGCCCTAATAAAGAAAACATGCATCATGGCCTGAAAATGGCTCTTGGAAAGTCAAACCTCATCCCTAAAATGATGGGTGTGGGAACACATTTAACCCTGACTGTAGTGTGAGCGCAGCATGTTCGTTAAAAGTTAAAAGTTAAAGATAATTGGTTAAACAGGGGAGTCACGGTTGCATCACTCCATGTTATGCCACTGCTGAGTTCTGCGCATGTGAGTTTTCCTTCTCAAATAATCTCTCCTTCACCTGCAGGAGGACTAACTGATGATGGCAGGTAGACCCACACAAAACAAAGTCAGCATGCCACACACTGGGCAATATTATGTGTCTCACCTCTCATGACCTGCTACTCTATTCTCAGCTGAAAACTTACTACTGATGTTACACACCTATGTTGCATTACAGGGTAAGAATATTTAAATTCATCCTACAGTCCTTCATCTTCCAGACCAGACAATGGTAACTGTTACTATGATTAATCCACCTCCCTTCCCCTTGAGCTCCATCCACATTTAAATCTGGTGACTGTATCTCAGTCTCACTCCACTTCTATCTGAAGCATGTGAGATGTTAGACAGAATGCCAGACACAAATGAATGGTAACAGGCTGAATCACACTTGGCCCTGTGGAGAGGGAAAAGATTTACCTTTATTTTTTCTTTTCTTTTTCTGGAAGGGGTAAGAGGAAGGGGGGTGGGGGGTGGGGATATTCACAGGGAACAATGTGGGGAATGCTCTGGAAACAGTGGTGGGACAGCCCCAGAGGCATGAGTGTGTGCTTTAACGGGGGGGGGGGGGGGGGGTTATTAGGATGTGGGGTGAAACCAGCTGTTTTTTCCAGACTGGGAGCAGAGTCTAATTGAAAGGTGTCCATACCCAAAGACCGGGCCGGGGGGGGGGGGGGGCAGAGATGCAAACCAGAGACCCAGTCTTCAACTTTTATAGCAGAGGGAAAGCTTCATACTTTGATGCACCAGTGACAGTCAGTCTGATGCTGATATGCCGTACAGTGCGAACACCAGCTGAATGTGACAATGTCAAATGACTTATACGTTCAGTGAAACACACAGAGGTGGAAAGAGGGTGTGAGGGGTCGGGAGAGAGGGAGGAAGATAAAGAAAAGAAGAGAGAGAAGGGGAGGGAGATGGACAGTAAGAGGGTGGGAGAGAGGAGCAGCTGGGAAAGAGAAAGAAGGAGAGGTAGAGGGAGAAGCATTTACTCAGTCAAGACTTACCTGTCGCAGTTGCAGCTTCACAGAGACAAAATAACCACAGGATATGCTTTACATTTAGTATCATCTGTTGGAGAAATCAAAAAGGTGAATTAGGAAACAACTCATACAAGACTATATATTTCATGGTGTGTCTATTAATTTTTTTTTTAGTGCATTTTTCCAGGAGTTTCCCAAGTTTGTTGAGTTATAACTGATATGTCTGCTTAAGATCTTTTCTGTCTCAGTGGTGCAAACAACTACGTAGGTCCTAATTCCTCATCCAAATATCACAGGCTAATGATTTCAGGAAATTTTGTGGGTGGCGGGGCTGAGAGGTAAAACGTCCTGTGGGGTCGAGCTGCCGAGTTTTTGGACACAGGAGCATCGAGCCCCTCCTGTCCTCACTTGCACCCCGCTGTATAAACACAAGTGGTGGGTCACAGTGGGAGCTTGAAACTGGTATTCTCCATTTAAATAAACAAATAAATAAAAAACGAGACACTCACTGTGTTAGGGCAGTTTGCTATGATAAAGGATCATCATCTAAAATATTTCAGGGTGGGTATCGTCTGTGACTGTGACTTAATGCCAGGACGCTGACACAAGTGTATCCCGAGTTAACGGACCCACCCTAATGGAAACTAAATGAAATAAGACTTTGGGGAAACAATAGGAGCACGAAATCCAGGTCTAATAGATTTCACATCTCCGACTGCGTACTTGTTTTGCATTTACGTAAAGTGAGTGATGTGAGTAAACTACAGGCAGTTGCAGAAGGTTTTCTAGGAAATCGGGAAAAAAAGAAAAAAAAAGTCATTCAAAGAAAGCTCGGCACTGAAGCATCACACAGGCGTATAATTGGTTACAGATTTTTGGAACCAGTGGTCCTTTATGCGCAGCTCGGAGATGCTCCCTGCTATGAAACATAAATATCTGCTACTGGTATTTAAAATACTTCTACTGTCATCCCATGAGGAATTAACTGAAACTTTGACTTTTGGTTTGGTGCTTCTATGACTTTTTTTTCTCTTTTTTTCCTCCTGGAAACACCTGTTGCTTGTGCTTGTGGATACTCAGCACAAATCATGACAGGATAACATACTACTGATTATTTCAATTTCCACTTAATAGATGTGAAACAAATGTGGAGTAATCTCCAGTCCGCTGTGCTGATTTTGGAAATTCACTTGCGCTCAGTCAGTAGCGGGACACGCCATTGTAGGTTGTTTAAGGACAACCCGGCATCACTGGGTGCGTTCCTGTTAAATCATTTGTGGACTGAGAAGTCAATTATAATAGACTGTTTAGTTTTTTAGTTGTTTTTTTTTGTCAAAAACTTTGCTTGATATTATAATAAGGTTTTACACACTGAGCAAACAATACAAACTATTGCATTTGCATCAAGTGAAATCGTCTCATTTCTCATTTCAATTCAAAGATAAATAACAGGCTATACTTACGTTTAAAGGTGTTTTATTCCATAAAATGTACATATATCGATATATGCCCTTAAATCCAGTTAGTCCCAGTGCGTATCATGCGTGCGTAAAAAGTGCCCAAATACGTCCACTCCCCGGTGCGCCTGTCTCTTCTCCTTGATGCTCCAGAGTGGCAGGGTCCCACTCCTGGATGATCCTGGTTCTGTACAGAGCGACAGAAACAGTGAAGTGCTGGCAAGCAACAAGTTCAAATTTGCCTAACGCACACTGTTATTTCGTCAGTGTTAGAGAGGAGGGGCAGCGTGCCCATCTGAAAAGTGAATGAGACACCTTGAGGAGGAGGGAAAAAACTTAATTTGACCATGTGCCTGAGAGGTACATCCTCATCCAATCAGACTCTTCCGACATTTCGCGAATCTTTTTTTTTTTTTTTGCAGGTAACATATCTATCGTTTTAGATCGAGTCTATTTTCACTTCCCCAAATTAGATGTTTTCTTAATTAGTATAAAAGTAATCAAATGTAAAATAAATTATACGAAAACTTTATTATAAGTGTGTCACTCTTATATTGCTTGTTGTATAAGCAGTGGATATAATCATCTACCTCTGATGATAAAGTCTCATATTTATGCCATGTGAAGAGCGCAAGTCATATCCAAGGGTGCGCGATGGAAACAGGGTGGTGCAGACATGTCTCTGGTGGAACCTGAGTCACAATCTACAGTTTGTTTAAACAACACTTTTCTGTCAATATAGCGACGGAGTTCTTCTTCTCATTCATCCAACTGAATCACTTGAGGCACTTCATGTAGTTTCGCAAAAAAAAAAAAGCCCCAATCAAGTGAGGATAAGTTCAGACACAGATTTTAA
Source organism: Seriola aureovittata (assembly GCF_021018895.1). Taxonomy (NCBI): domain Eukaryota; kingdom Metazoa; phylum Chordata; class Actinopteri; order Carangiformes; family Carangidae; genus Seriola; species Seriola aureovittata. The sequence goes on from NC_079368.1 coordinate 13,369,269, forward strand.
CTGTAGTGCCTTTTGTGTTTATATTTATACAGAGTACAGGGGAAACTTAGTGTTCGTCTACAGAAATAGATCATCTCAAGTGGAAATGGGTTATCTGTGATTAACATGACTGAAGTGGCCGGGAGTCAGCGAACAGTAGTTAACTGAAACCTCTGTGCTTGGCTTTTCCACGGGGGGGAGAGGCTGGACCACAGTTTATCAACTCTTGCCTAATGATCACCGTGATTGGGTACTGCTAGATAGGTAGGTAATCTGTTGTCTGAAAGAGATTATAACTCCCAGAAGTGTGGGATAAGACACAACTGCCTTTTCCAGTTAGTCTTAACAGAGGAGCAGATCCTTTGAAAAGTGTCAGTGTGAAGATAAAGTCTATATCCCCAGTGCCCCAGCCCCCATCCCTCCCCACCTCAGAAAAAAAAAAGAAAAGAAAAAAAATTCTTCTCTGTGTTGCCTACAACCAGAATGGAGCTTAGTGTGAACATGCTCATTCTTAAATATATATATTCTATGTTTTTTTGTTTTTTTAATGCACTTATTGTGCATATTTATTCTGAGCAACCCTGAGATAACATCTTGTTCCATGATGAACTGCATTGTAATTAATTTCCTCTCACAATCAAGATTCTGCATAAGGAGTCCTCTTTAACCTGATGAATTGGGACTGGGTTATTAATCTCAAAGGAAAACTCTATATCTAGTGATCTCTGTAAGTTTTTTTAACAATTAAAGACTTTCAAGCAAGAGATCTGCACGATTTTCCTAGAAATTTTCTTTTAAATTAAACAGTACAGTGATTTTATAGTAAGACTGAACAGCAAATGCAAGTTCCAATGTATTAAGAGGAGCATTGGTTTCATGTTAATAGTGTTTCTTAACAGCAGCCTCTGATAGACATATGGGCTTCTGCATGTGAATCAAAACTGAAGGGTAGGTCTGGTTGCTGACTCTATTGGGGCGGTCTCATTGTTCAAAATCATGGTGTTGTCTGAGCCAGCAGAGAGACAGAGTAGAGGTGATAAGCCTCTGACAGAGAAGACTGCCCCTTAAAGCCTGAGGGCCCTTGTAAAAAGTCATAGGTGCCGTTTCCATACCTGCGTGCATTGTAATCATCTCAGGCCTCAGCAACAGTTACCCACAGTACATCTTTCCTCTGCAAGGCTGGACTGGTCTGGACAGCCGGACTCTGAGAACGAGGAACGAGGCGAGGAAGAAAAGGAAGGAGGAATTTTATCTCATGTGCACAACCTGCCACTTACTACACTATTAAGTCTCTAAGAGACAATTAACTAAATAAACTAAATCAGAAAATGACAAACAGGTTTTCAACACTAACGGTTTGAGACTTGTTTGAACTCTGATCCTGCAGAGGAAACACAGACAGATTGCATTCTGATGATACACCTCCAGGAAACAGGTTTCATAACTGGACACAGAACTCAAACTGATCTGATCCTGGGTGGAATTTGCCACCTGACCCCAGCATAATTAACCACTACTCCGTTTTAGAGTTACAGGAATCATTTAATCATTTTACTGCTTTGCCTTCTTAACTGAGTCATCGTTAAGTCGAAAGTTGCAAGTCATTTATTGCCATGTAAAACGTTTCTACTGTATGTGTAACCATGGAAGTCCTGTTGCCTTTCAGCACCCATAAATCAATGGGTCAAAAAGCCAATCAAAGAGTGTTTGATCCTGGTGATCCGCTGTGCAGGCCCCAAGATGACCCAGATATCACATGACCTATAAAGGTGGTCTACCTCCGGCCCCATGCCACCTCAGACAGCATAAAAGGGGCGTTAAAATCCCCAAGGGATCTGTCCTAATGAAACTCCCAATTTTGAAGACCAAAGCTGCTCTGATTTGAATGTGTTTTATCGATTACATCAGGATTTTTGTGTGGGTCTGTAAACGGAAAACATCTGACGTCTACGAGCACAAGTGGAGCAAAGAAAATCTGGAATCACTGTGAAGTCACCTGATGTGTTTGACAGTGTGTTTGCTCCTGTATAAATAAACTAAACGAAAACATCCAACAACTGGCACACATCGAGAGTACAAAATTACTCTTCTGAGCATTGCTAAAAAAAAAAAAAAAAAATGTATGAATAATGGTGTGAAACAAAATGTACAATTTAAGTGTCAAACAAAAGCCAACCCTGTGAAACACAGAGAGAGAAAAAACAGCTTGATGTGATTTCCCAAAGTATGGGGAAACAAGCGTGTGGTGTGTGTGTGTCTTGTGTGTTTGTGAGTGAACCCCCTGTTTAGAGCAGAAAATGTGGGAAAATGAACCTCCATGCCTCTGGGTAGACATGAACCTTGATCCTTTGGAGCCAAGTATGGAGGCCCAGACCACCAAAGCTGATCCCCTCAGCTTCAGTAGGAGGCCAAGAGAGGTAAGTGGCAGCACGGGAACTCATTTTGATCATGTTTCCTCAGAGATAATCAGGTAATGTATGTTTAGATTGCTTTTGTTTCAAACCATGTTAAGTGAAATTGTCTGAGGAGAAATTAATACAAGGGAAGCGTATTAACGAGCTAGTTGTGCACAAAGGCTCGAGCCTAACTGATACTGGACTTTACACAGATAATAACACATTTCTGACATTGAGTCCTCAAATGTGGATATTATTGTGTCGAACATACACACAAATACTACAAAAAGACTTTGAACATTAAACTTGAATTAGATTAGTGTAAAAAAAAAAGGGTCAAAATACATAATTGCACCCAATAATTGATTTTTCTATTGCAATTTCCACATATAAATGCCAATATAGACACCAATATCAATATAATACTGTAATAAATCATATTGGCATGTTATTATATCACTCAGTTGCTACTGTCCTTGTGGTCTGTGAAATGGTGTATACAATTCTGCCATGTATATCCCAGAGGAAGTTTGCTAGTTAAGTCTAACATGTTTTAGATGAAGTATTTTAAACTTGGTTATCTTACAGAAAACTATAAACTATGTTTTCATAGAAAACACAACCAGACAGCAACAGCAGAATGCCACTGTTCTTCCCAGCCAAGAAACACCCCCTCGTTTCGACGACTTCCGAACAACATAAAAATAAATGAAAGGAAAAAAGAAAGAAGAAAAAAGAAAAAAGAAAGGGAAAAAACTGCACAAGTGCCACAACTGTCTGGAGTCTGCGATACCAGGTGCCAATCCACAGGCAGGTGGACATGGCGGTGACAGCTGGTGGACTGTCAGTAGGTCACTGGGGTATTACAGAGATACACGTAGGCTTATGAGAAGTGTCTCCATCTGTCTCTCCAAGTCAATTCAATACGCACAGGTAAGCACAGGTTAGTGCAAGAGATATATCTCTTATGAAAATCATTACCTGCGAAGTGACTGTGTTGTGTTGAGGCCTGTCTATGATCCAAAACACAACACGTAAACACATTTTTTTCTGTGGAACTGGAGAAAAATTTTCATATCGATTACAAAATTTCAGATTGTGATTCAACCACCCAACCCAAACCTTAGCCTCAAAGCCCTTGTGAAATGATCAGGCTCTAGTGGCGATTGTTTAAGAAGCCCGACAGAGTGGAACTTTATGAATTACTGCATCTTCCACTTTCTAGCAAACTACTTAAATCTGAAAGGATGTGAAAGGAACAAAGACAGAGGAAGTGAGCAAAAGAGAGAGAGAGGGGGAACAGAGAAAATGGTTTGATAACCAGGCACAGACCTGTGCAAATTCCTGTTAACAAAATGAAGCATTGTGGGAACCATTTCATTCTGTTAACTCATCCCCCTTGCTGTAATCAGCCGATACATGACCTCTGGGGAGTTGGAATTACAATATTTCTAAATAAATTTGAGTAAATGTTATATTTGACAACTTAGGTATCTAAAAATGTGTGATCTATGACATTTGCGCAGACTATGTGGAAATGCATTGACTCCCTATGGTAAAATTCCCAGAGGAGTCATGCCTCTCACTGTAATTCACCCACAGAAGAAATGGGTGTGTGAGACAGTCAGTTATTAAGCCAGGCAGCAATTAGGCCTACACGAGAGAAGGCAATGTGGACAGCTTGTCGATCCTTTGGTCTCTGACCAAGGGGAAGTCAAGATAATAACATAATGCGTTCCCAGCCATGAGACGAAATCAAGCCAACTGTAGAAAGTCATTTTGGTTTCTTTAGTTCCAATTACAATTTTAAAGGACATTTTGGTAAAACTGCAATAAAATCCATCTTGGTCATCAATTAAAATGCTTGTGTGTCATACATGACATTTCAAATTGCTTAGTGGTTACTGTAAGTTACTGTACATTTCAAAGTAGCACCCTGCTATGCACAAACATGAAAAAACTATATGATGGCCGCACAAGCTAAAACACTTGCAAACATCCCAACAAGCAAAAATGTGAGTCAGATCTCCACCTCCTCATACTAAAACAGTCATGAAATACTGTAGGTATATATATATATATATATATATATATATATTTACACACACACACATTATTCATACATATTTATATACCATCTTTCTTAAAAAAGTTACAAACTGCTTCACAATGTGAAAAAAAGAGAAAGTCTCCCTCGAGCGCACACTGCAGCAGGTTGTCATTATCACACACTTAATCTTCAACTACCATCCTCTTAAAACCTGCAGAACATTTGGTTTAATTCAAATAGTGAGGCCAATCAGTTCACACCAGCATCTCAAAGAGAAACCACTCGTTATTTGTGATGATCAAAAGGCTCTTTTACTGACTGGGTTGAAACAAAACACATATTCTTTGCCACTGGCAAAACGCGTAGACCAGTGCAGAAAAGCCTCCATGACTGGAAGACGAGTCAGCATGAAATGTGGAGTGGAGATTTTTAACTGTGTAGTGCATGGGTGCAATATATGTGGCTGTTATGGTATAGCTATACGTAAGCAATGACATCTCTGAGGGCAACAGATGTATGATTGCACTTAACACTGTATCGTTTATGGATATTCAACATCTGGATAGTGGTCATGTATGATGACTACTGTGGTCTTCTTGCGATACTAGAAGATAAAGACTGTGCTTGGACTTACTACTGTATATATGGGTATATACAGTACACAAAGAGAAGAGGCTTACACATTCAGTTCAAAGTCATCAGGCAGGAAGGCACACTGCTGGTTTTGTATTTCCCTGAAATATATTCCCTCAGTTTCAAACAGCCTGCCCACTGCTTTACTTCCTTATGTGTACCACCCCCAGCAGAAACAACGGTACTGCCCACTGTGAGCGAAAGCAGCAACGGGTAATGGAGTCTGACACAAGTGGCTCAATAAAACCAATTGCATATTTGAGTTTGAAAACACATGTGTATAAAAGTTGTTTATTGCTCTACTGCTCATAAGTCAGTGCAATTTAACGGAATCACAAAATGTGGTTGATTCACAGTGTAATACACAAAAACGGAAGCAGACACCAGTTGTCCCAGTATGTTTTAAGGGTGAGTTAAGTGTCAGCATTACTCAATATGGAGTATGTGATGAGAGGATTCAGCAAAATAAATTTGTCATCTTCAGTTTTCAAACAGCACTTGTGTCAGGCCAAGTTGTTTCAGACATTACAGTGTAAGGCGGTGAGCAGTGAGAGCACAGCACAGCCCAACAACTGACAAAGACCACTCTGTCTCACTGCAGCGCTGTGCAGCGGGAAAGCAGGAAGGCTCCTGTCATTTCCCTGGATGATGGGAATCCTACAGGTGCACGTAAGTGAATGACGATGATAAGCGAATGACTAAATGTTTAATTTCGGGCCGGCACAGCCATCATCGCTCTCTCACAAACAGTGTTGACCCTTTCTGCTGCATGAGCTGGTGTATAGAGCCTATTGATCTAAGACTGCCCTTGCCAGAAGGCCATGAGGTTGTCACTTCATGGTTTTATTCCAAAATGCTTCCAAATGCGAAGCTGTGGTCGATACACTGGGTTTATGGATGAATTTTCCTTTAGTTATGGTGTTTACCACTGTCGCTTCAACATTTCCTTGTTGCTGTAAATCCATGCAGGTTAGTGCTCTGAAATCTAATGCTCTCAAATTATAAAGACATATTCCAGATACAGCAGTCCACGTGTACCACGTTGCCAGGTATCATATTTCAATTTTCTCAAATAGCTCATGCAATATCATCCAGGCGTTGTTTTCTTGACAAACAGGTTTACCTTTATCTTCTTTGCTGTCAGTAAACTAATTCATAGTATGAAAAGCTTCAAATATTACATTCTCAATAGAAAGGCTGGCTGGCAACTTCATCTCAATATTTAAGTTTTTACACTGTCATTTACAAAACGTCCTCCTGGTGTTGATTTACAAACTCAAATATGTGCAATTCAACAATTTGCTATAAAATCCTTCTGTACCTCCCATTGATGTCTTGCACTGACCCTGCAACACAGAAACATGTCAAATGTAAAATCAACAGCCCATCACAGCTTTCAGGTAAATTTATCTGATTAACCTAATTTGCAGAAAGACAGTCCTCATCGCTGTTAAGTTGTTTGCATCTTGGACAGTGAAATATGATTTAGAAAATGCCAGGAGGCAAAAACATTGTAATTTAAAATGTTTATTTAAGTCAGGCTGACAATAAGATGCCTTATCTCCACAGAGATTTGAAAAATATTTACAATATTTCACACAAAATATTACCATCTCAAACATGTATTTTTACATACATACATTTCCAGGAAACATTTGTTATATTTAAAATCAAATGAAAAATATTTATTCTTGCAACAACATGTTGAAAACATTTACAATGTCTTTAAAATAGACAAAAGCAATCTTCAGGGTTTATTCAAAATAAGGAAACAACATCCATTTCCTTATTTTAATGTTGTATTTTAGAATAATCTGCATTAACATGCTATCAGGATTATTTTCTGAATGAAACTATTGACTGAAATATTCAGCGTAGTCTCCAGATCACGTTGTCATGCACTCATCTGTAAATTATCCCCAATACCCGATATGGACTTCCCTGTATAAAAAGCCTTATTGACGGGTTGTGCAGAGGAGAGAGTGTGACATTCCTGTGGGGATTACTAAACCAGCAAGCGCGTGTTGTGGGATTATCCTGGCTGCCACCCGTGGTCTTCAGCAGACAATATAGGTATCATCCAAATTATAAAAGACGGCAGGAGGGTCCAGAAGTCAAAGGTAGAATGGTCAGATAAAGAGTAGATCTCCCTAGCTTCATTACTGTCAGTGTGAAGACACACTGTGATGACCTCAGGACCTAAAGCTGGTAGCAGAGGTAAAGGAAGAGGTGAGGAGGTGAAGACAACATAACCCTATTAACCCTCTGCATAACACCCCTCAGGTAGTTTGGGCCACAGAACATCTCCAGAATAAAAGAGGAGATGTAAACAAGAAAAAACGGGGAGGTCAAATTATCTTTGGGAAAATGCTAGTTTAGAAAGTGGAAATGAAAGAGATGGTGTATAGTTTATTTTCATAATGAAAAGAAGGAGGAAAACATCAGCGAGACATGATGAATAAGCAGCTACAAAGCAGCTTCGGTTCCTTAGTGGAGACACCCTGTTTTCTGGGTGTAGCCTGTTGTCCCTCAGTAGTCGTTACTCTTTCAGTCTCACACGGAGCCAAGGCCGAGGGGCTTGGCAGCCAAAATCGAGCTCAGGGCGAAGTCAAGCTCTTGAGAAATTACTTCCATACTGGTCCACATTATCTGCCATACTCTCCGCGTCATTAGCAACAATGCCATCAGTTCCTGAGGAAACACCGGAGGGCGTTAAGTGCTTGCTATCACATGACCACTAACGCATCTTTACAGCAGCGCCGAGCGGAGAACAGAATGGGGTAAAGATGGCGTCATTAATTCTTCATCTTCTGATTTACTGAAAATGAGAGACAAGCAGCGAGCGTCCCATGAGAGCTGTGGCAGGTAATTGTCACAGTTAAAGCAAACCAGATGGCAGCAACATGCTCCTGCTTTGGGAAAATTGCTTTAACAATCTGGGACTTAATCTGGCATCAAATCTGGGGACACCTCCAGGACACTGTTGCCTGGTTGTCATTGTTTTTGGTTGTGTTCATCAGGGTACGGGTTGACTAGCTTGCCACATAGCTGGACAGGGATCAAGAAAACCTGTTCATCACAAAAGCCTTAGATTTAGGGCTGTAATCATGTTGATGAGTCCTGGATATCATCTGGTCATTGAAGAGGGTGTTGGAGACAAGATGGGGAGAAAGAGAGGCAAAGACAGAAGGGAATAGAGAGTAAACAGAGGGAAAAAGTTAGAGGTAATATGTAATTTGCTCTGATAAAACAAACATCACATTTTAAATTTAATATTTTTTCCTTCATAAAAAAAAATGGGAAACACAGTTCAATATATTGATATAAGCTAAGAGTGAATTACATTATCACGCATTCTGTCCAAGAAGCTCATGTTGGAAAAAAAAGAAAAATGTGGGTAACAAATGAAATCTGATAGAAAATACAAAGGCGAGGGTGCAAATGAGCGAAGAAGTGCATGTTTTCACTGGAACTCAAAAGCTGTTGCTGTCATTGCTTAGCTGGACCGAGCGACACAACACACTGCAGTAATTTCCAGTGTTGTTTATTTGCCAGCCAACACCCAAATGTAAGCTGTGGGAGGATGTTATGAGGTTGTCGGATTTAAGATTTTTAAGAAGTGTCAGTGCGACAAATGTAGAAGAGGTTATCAAACTCATATGTACCACGGTGACAACATCATAGCAAAGCGAAAGCTGCTATTACTATTCCAACACAGCACACATCACCACCACATCTGGAGATGTAAATTTGTGTTGTGATGGAAATACTTATTTGTTGCTTTTCAGACTTATTTATTTATTTTATTTATTAAAATAAGATGCAATGTTAGTCTGAGCTCCTTTGTGGCCCTAAAAGGCAACAGTCCAAGAACCTCTGGTCATTCTATTGCAGTGTGTCAGTATGAGAAAACATGCAGCTGTTGAATAAGGAAAAGACCTCACAACACTGTATGTTTGAGCCGGATATTCAGGAGACACCTCTGTAAATCCAAACATTACCAGAAGCTGATTAATCTCTGGGACTTTGTCAGACCCACCAGTGAGTCCATCTTTATAAAGTCATGTGGTTCATACACATACACACATAGAAATGTATTATAAATTGTACTCAAATGAAAATTTGTAGAGTTTAAGAAGTTAAATGCCATAGGTAGAATATGAAAAGTCACCGTTTGTTGTTTTGTTTTTGTTTTTTTTCCGAAGTGCCTTTTAAAAAAACAAAAGAACAAATATGTCTTTCACATTTAACCAATCCTATTTATTAGGAGGAAACTGCGAATATTCTTTAGCACCAGCTCCACGTCTAAGGACAGTGCTGTGGTCAGAGAGAAGCAGTTCTATATGAACCCCAATAAGCAATGCAATCCATACTGTAAGATGTAAGATGAAGAAAACCTGTGAAATAATTATGCAAGAACACGCCTGTGCCTAAGCTGACTTTGTTCGATGCTGGGAAAGCGCGCATGTTTGGGTTTTGTCTGTAACACCAATGATGACGACAAAACAATGATTCAGCCTTCTTTAATGGGAGATGTGGAAGGAATGGGGGACAAAGATTCAGTAGGGCACCACACATCTGTTACTGTGATGATTTTTCAGAGGTTTGTGTGAGTGCCCAAACTGAAAAAAAAAACGTCATGAATGAAATTTGAGGGAAAAGAATGTCTCATAGACCCATAAAAGTCAAAGCTTGGAATAATTTTCTTGCATCGTTGTTAAACTCTGGTTTGAGGCCACATGGAAAAGCTTATTCTTTAACTAAAAGAAGACTTGAGAGATTGTGTGTCATGTTGACACTATCTTAATATGAGCTACTTGAAAATCTGCAACATATAATCTCCATTTTCCCATCTAAACTCCCCCAGAGATGTGCTTTGTTTTTGTAATGCTACTGTATGTGAGGAGAGGCTCCACAAAATGACAAAATGGAAGTAAAAAATGTAAGTAATCTAGGGGAAGCAGTGATAAGAACAACTATGATACCAAATATGGTGATACACTGGATGCATCAGCACTATGACTAACCTGTGATTTTATTCCTGCTCACAAGGTTCTGGGCTCAGAGTGTGAAGCAGCCTGCGCTTCCGCCTCGGTTGTTCGTCTTCATCGTCAGAAAACGTCTGGTCCACAGAGATGCCATGGCACTCAAGATTACGACCTGCATACAATATATGCGGTACACACATCAGAGGCATACACAAACAAACATCATTACTTTGCTGTTGCTACTTTGAGCAAGCGCATCTTTAATCAATGATGTCATTAAGACACCTGAACCTTCAGGGCAGTTCATTTGAAAAATCAATCCTGTCTGCAGTAAATCAAAAGGTAGTACATGCTAACAACATTTCTTCACAATGACTTCTGGTGTGCAAGTTCCTCGGATGCCTCTAAAAGCCTGCATGCCAAATTTTTGGGATTACTTGAGTGGTTTCATCACTGAAGCCCAAACTCTCCATCTTCATCGCTTAAAGTGATTCTCCATCAGTGTCATTTGTGGCGTATTGCCTCAGTTAACCTATGTTAACCCTGGAAATCTCCACACCTGAAGTCCTGTGACCTTTATCGGGAATAGAGATCTGGCATTCCACACAAGCCCAGTCACACTCGGATAAAATCATTTATATACAGACATTCAAACACACCTGTTTGCCCTTTAACACTGCTGCTAGCCTGTTAGGATGCAAAGATCGACAGATTGAGCAGTTGTGTGAGATAAAAAGAAAAACTTTGAAGACGTGAGCTGAACTGATTCAGAGATAAAAACTAATATGTATAAAATAATAGTACTAAATAATAGTACTGTAGATATTCACAGTAAATGAATGAAGAGTGTATTGAGTCTGGTGGTACTACTGACTGAACTCTTGACTTTATCCCTTCAGCAAAGACTGCCTCTCTCCTCTCCTTTCATTCTCCTTCCTCCATCTCTGTCTCTTTTATCTTTAGTCACTCCACTGTGAGTGATCTGCTTCCTATGTTGTCACTATCAGATGCTAAACCTGGAGGGAGCAGGTCAGAGAGAGAGTTTTTTTTTTTCTCTCTTTTGTCTCCAAGTCTACTCTGTCATTACTCTCTCTTATCAGGCCTCAGCAATATGAAAACACAGCCCGAGGCACGAGGGTTAACTGGGGCCACACATGTCAAAGGGGTGATGTGTAGCCCACTATGTTGGTAAAGTTTGGGTAGATTTCTAAATGCAAAGAAAACATCAATCTGCTTTTGTGCAAACAGTTTCTGATCTGGGTCAAACTCTGCGAGAGCCAAATGGGTGGGGAATCAAAACGCAACAAAGGTCAGTGAGGTCTCAGATTCACCAAAGTTTACTTCATTTACTTACGTGTTTACTTCATTTTTAAACAAAAGGTTGCTGCAGCTCATAATTTATGTTTCATGCCCTCAGATTATTCTGAATGTAGCTGTGAATTAATTGGTTGCTGAGGTTACCAGACAGAGGCTGCACAATATAAACAAGGACTAACAACGCATTAGGCCCCCATTAGCATATTTGTACAGCCATTGACATGAATATATGGCTTATTTCCACCACAGTGCTTATGGCCAAGAGAGCAACGCCTAGAGACTGATTTGTTGGACAGCTGAATAAGTATAAATACTGCAACACACACATACTCACACACACAAGCTGGGACACACACCCATAACATTTTAAAAAGTAGAGGATATCAGAATGCTTGGACAAATTCGACTGGGCACTGAGATGAGAGTGAAGTGCCGGGTGATTTTCGCGGACAAGCTGAAAACACAAGAAAGCATTGTAAATGTTTCTGGACTGCAAACAACAAAGTGTGTGAGCCAAGACCCATACTGCGCAATCTACAACCTCCATCCATCTTCACCGAAAGCCAGGATCGGAGCGAAGGGCATGGAGGGGAGAGTGTGTGTACGCGCGCATGTGTGTGTGTGTGTGTGTACGCATGTGTGTTTGTGTGAGTGAGACAAAGTGCAGAGAATGAGTGCCAAGCCACGAGAACCTGCTGAAGTCACTACAACATCCATGTGTTTTGCAAAACTATTATCCTCTTGGGGTGGCTTGACTTTGGCTGTGAGCACAAACACGGCCATTGAGAGAGCGATCGGCGGGTTATCCCAGCAGACTGCAGCACTGTGGCAGAGGGGGGTATGACTCAGTAGATGTGACATCACAGCTTCTCTGTATGATGCAGGACGGGGAAGACCACCTCACAGTCCGCCGTGTTGAAGCAATCAAGGCAGACTCCGCTGGCTGACTCACTGACAAGTGTTTCCCAGAACCCAGCTACCCGAGGGTATATTCGCTGCTTGTGTGTGCTTTTAAGTTAACATTCAAGCCCCCTGTCTACATGATCAATTACATTCAACTGTCAAGTTTATTGGACAGTAAAATCAGTTCGAGGAAAGCCAAAACTTGAGAGTTTACCTTTGAGTCTGCATCATTACTGAGTCATATATGTGACCTATGACATCACGGGGAGGACTGGGAATGGGTAAAAAATTGCCATGTTAAATACTCACACACCCTGTTCCATCAAGACATGGTGCATGCGTAAGTAAAAAGCGCCCTATGAGTCCAAAATGAGTTAAATCAATTTTTTTTTTTTTTTTTTAAAGGAGCTCTTTGTAAGTTTTGCTGTTGCTACATAGCCAACATAAGCATTAACTGGTTTACCTACCATTCTTACAGATAGCTTCAGCCACCGTTGCATTTACAGTACAAGAGGTTATAATACGTGAACAAAAGGCAATCGCAATCCAGACTGTTCTCGTCTGTGGTTCCCCGATGGTGGAACAAGCTACCAAATGCTATCAGAGCAGGGGCATCCCTCTCTATCTTCAAGAATCTCTTGAGGACTCATCTCTTCCGAAAGCACCTCTTCTCTTAACACCTAGAACACCCTAACATGCCGAACTAGCGCTTACATTGAAAAACAAGTAGGCTGGTTTCCATCACTGGAGACAGCTCTTGGCAAGTAAAGGAATGAAGTTTAATGCTGAACAGTAAAACTTACAAATAACTCCTTTAAATTATGTTTAAATGATGCTCTGAAACATAACACAGTGTTCAGCATTTATCTGATTCAGCCCCCCTACCTGAATGATACATGCATTATGCATCTGGTAGCTTTGTGTTTACCCTTTAATATACAGCATTACAATTATAACACTGTCACCTAAACCCTGATTATATTTTGATCAAACTCACCCTTTGTGCACATTAACTCACAAACATGTATCTAACGGCCAGGTTTTATTTTGTTGTATGCTGCATTGTTAAGGTCATTGTTACCCCCTGAAAGCCTTGTTATTTTGCTCTGATTAATTAGAGGGCGAGGAGATGTTTGAATCTGGTTATTATCATGAGTATTAGTGTTGCAATATATGACGCAGACAAAGTTGAAAAGACTCTCACTTTTAGTACCCGATTATTCATCCTGAATTGGCATATAATGGTTTATTTATTATGGTTCAAGGGCCTTAGGGGCAGATTTTCTTGTGGTGACATTCACCACACACACACACACACACACACACACACACACACACACACACACACACACACACACACACACACACACACACACACACACACACGCACACGCGCACACACACACACACACACACACACACACACACACACACACACACACACACACACACACACACACACACACACATATACAGACAGACACATACCTGTGATGAGAATAGTTGACTCCTGAGACGGATGGATGCTCTGAACTGTCTCCTCTCTTCTGTCCTGACTGCCATCTTCACCCTGAGTTGCTTCAGTGTCACTGGAGAAAATTACACAAGTTTGACAGGAGTGTTTAATGTAGATATATCAGTGTGAGGGACAGTGTGGAAAACTAAAGACAAAAATTGAGTTACATGGGTGACTATGCTTTAGAAAATACAGCATCTCATTTTACTGTGTTGGCAAATGCTTTGGGTAATCATCTGTCAATATTTAATATTACTGACCGCAAGGGATAGTGGCAAAGCCAAACATATGAGCTGCAATTATGAGTAAAATCTTCCATCCAAACTCTGTGGCAATGACGGAAGGTATAACACAGGCTTGTAAAAAACAAAAAAACAAAAAAAAAAAAAAAAAACAAATTAGCCATTGTCAGTGTTCTGCAGAAGCCAGAGGTGTAGCAAACCAGATCTGACAGCACTGTGCTGACCTGCTTGGAAACAAAACTTGGGACTAAAGCACTGACTTGTCAATATGATCATTTATTCTACATTAAACGCTAAATTAACTGTCACACAATAAAGTGCATCTCATGAAATGTTAATCCCTCAGTTTCACCCACTGGTGCTGTGACGCATGAAGCCTGTGAAAGTCAAATACCATTTTTAACTGTTACTGTGCAACAAGTAGTCTAACATGTACCTAAGGCTAAAGATGCAGCAATAAGTTGGTCAACAGAAAGTTAATCAGCAGCTATTCTGATCAATCCTTTACATCAGTTTTCAAACAAAAATAGCAAACACTGGATCATTCCAGCTGCTGACATGTGAGAATTTGCAGATTTTCCTTGTCTGAATGTTTTTGGGTTTTAGGCTACAGGTCCGATGAAAAGAAGACATCTGATGACACCACCTTAGGCTCTATGAATGTATAATAGGCATTTTCACAGTCCTGATGTTCTATAGACCAACTAAAAACCCCATTAACTGCAAAAATATTCATCTGTTATAATATATAATGTATCATGTTATATATTATACTATATAATGTTCAGATTAATTGATGGTGATAATAACAGAAGAAAATTGTTCTCTGAGATGCCTCAAAAATCAAAAATCATGTAGGTTGAAACATAAATTAGTCAAATACACTCATACATCAGTACTGTATGTTAATACATCATAGTATCAACTGGTCACTGCCATTTCATCACACAGAATTTTTTTTTTTTTTTCTTTTTTAATGACCACATACATTAATAGGTAAACCCTGTGTATATTTCACTGGGTCCTGTATTTTAAAGTAGCAAAGCTAGCCAGGTTTGCCAGAGCATCAGAGGAAGCCATGTAACACCAGTCTGCTGACCTCTGTCTCCTCTCCTCATCTCTCTGCCGGTCAGCGGTCTCTTGGAGCTGGCGGACAGCGTCCTGCAGGCCTCTGATCTTTGCCTTCTTCTCGTTCAGCACCATGCCAAAACGTGAGTAAAGCTTCCTCTCCAACATCTCCTTATCCTGAACCTGCTGCTCCAGCCTGGTGAGAAAACACACAGACACTGATGTATGTGCAAAAAGTTAACATACATGCAGAGACTGACTGACAGACCGACATGTTTTAAAAGCTGAGAATTAGTGTTTGTCTGCCTCCTGAGAGCAATTTGCAAAGAAGAATGATGCTGATGCCTCCACCCTGTGCACACATAACTCACCCTGAACCTCCATCTCTGGCAACGATTCATTCATTGGCCAATGACTGATCAAGGAGATAAACAATCACACCAAAAATATTATTTGAAAAGAAGTCAAGTGCCAGGGATATATGACATGAAAGACATACCGTATATTTCATCATTAGAATCATTTGAAGTTAGTTCCCAGAAATCATAAGCCCAGTTCACTGGGTGTAACCCTCAATACTCCTACATGGGCGAATGGTGATGATGTCACGGATGATTGTTGTGGATATAAACAGCTGGCAGCGTGACTTAAAAAGCAAAGGGAGTTTGCATGCAAACAACACAATCAACAAAGAAATACCAGCAGCTAAAATCTAAAGAAAATAATTAGATTCTGTCGGGATGTTTTCCATTTGAACTTGCCATTTGCTGTCCATCACACATTTTTTTCATGAACATTTTAATCCACCACCAGAGCTTCTTTCCTCTTTATTCTTACTCTGTGAGTATTCGCTGGTGCTGCTGTTTCAGTCTATGGTTCTCCTCCAGCAGCTGGTAGTTTTCTGACTCCAGATCTGTGCTGCGCTTTAGGGACTGGCCAATCATCTCCCGGTTCAGCTCTAGAGAGTCTGGAGCTGGCTGGAGCTCCACAGAGCCCAAGTGCACCTGAAGGACGGAGGGAAAGAAGAGTAGAAAAGAAAAGATAAATAAAGTTCTGTCTTCAGGTTGGCTGGCTTCATCATTCATCAACAGTTGAGGAGCTCAGCAATGTGGGAGGACCTCACTGCACTGACAGGTGACAGTTAAGGTAGTTCATGGCACATGGTAACCTCTGGGTGCTTCCCTTTGAGCATGCCAGACTGGGAGGAGACAGCACCAAAGATTTAAGGCTACATCTCCCAGCTGCCCCGGGACTACCTGGGGATCCTCTAGGAAACGCTGGAGGAAGGTACCCCTGGAAAAAGCACATCTAGCACCGTAATCCTGACATGAGCAACAGGCCAGATGTAAGGCAAGAACCTAACGGTCTCATCTAAAGCAGCTTCCAAAATCTACGTACAGTGAAAAATGAGCAGGCACTTGCACCTCACTGTTATCCCAAGAAGCTGTGCAATATAGAAGTGCAACAAACCATTACATCACATTTTCTTTGAAGTGGGAGACTTTTTAAGATGATGATGTGTTTGCTTCTGTCTGTGAGAAATACAGGATGAATTGACTAGTCAGCAGTAAACTATCCAAGTGAGCACACAGTTTCCTCTCTGTTGATTTTTGTCAGTGGCTCTTTGGAATCACAGGCAGGCTTCAGAAGTAATAAAACATTCCTCATTTGGTTTGTATTTTGGCGCTCAGTCACAAAGCAGGGCCGGGGAATTTCAGCATTTTCTAACATTTAGTTGATGCGTAAAATTTTCTAAATTATCGACAAAATAGGAATCAATTTATAGCAAATGGCAATAATCAAATACGGAAAACCAGAAGCAGTGTTCAACCCGGAGGGAGTTTGCTCATAAAGCTGCCTCACGAAACATTTATTTTTCAAATAGCAGCACAATCTTTGTTTGCTTGTTGCCTTGGAGATTCTCACATTCGCAAACACACACGCATACACACTGATGCACACACAGACGGAAAGGTACTGCTCGTGATGTACTGGGAAACCAGAAGGTGATGAGGTGCTAAATCTTCACTGGGCTGCGTCGAGGTTGCAGACCCACTATAATAAAGCCTCCATCTTCAAAAGCTCTCATAAAATACTTGTCATTTTTGTCCCAGGTTGATGCTGTCCTGGCAGGTCACACAGCTGTTTTCCCCTCCGCTGGTGAACCTGAACATGTTTCAGTGAGCGGACATTCGCTTCATGCCGCTCCCACAGCTTCACAGCCTTAGCGTACCTGTCTGTCTCTGTTAATCTTCTGTTCTGTGGCAGTCTCTTTCTCTTAATGCCAAATTCTGTTCTCTCTCGTCCTCCTCCTATGTTTTCTCCCCCTCCCTCTCGCTCTAAAATTAATACAGACTCACAGTTAATTCTGAAAAAAAAAATATATATATTTGCACAAGTTTTCTAAAAAATCCCAGCTCTTTTGCAACTGCAAAGGCTATTCGGTGCAAATGCTGTCAATACCTACCCTGATCACAACAATGAAATCAGCGATTTAACAAAACTCATCTTGGAGGATGGGGACACAGTGGAGACCACCTAGGATCTTAAGGAGGATGATGTTCCCAGGAAGTCATAAAAATGTAGGGCAACATTAGGATGTCACAGTGATCCAGTGCAGGCTCCTCTCTGGGATTAAGAGGGAGTTTGTATGACACTCAGCTTTCTTTGTAAGTCATCCACATGTCGACATGTCTGTGATTCAGTGTTTGCGCCAGATGGTCCACCATCAATATGAAACGCTGAGACTAGTGTAGGTAGAGGCTCAGTAAGAATGGGTGATGTTTGGCTGTTTGAATAGTGTGCAAGTGATCATGTCGCACATTACTATCTGTATGCTCACAATGCAATGAGCAATAAATCAGCCATGTGAGAGGGGATAATGTTAAGGCTTTGGACACTGACATGGTGACTACACTAATATTTCCAAACTTTAAAGAATGCCATAATGTCCTACATTTACTCTGCGAGTCTCACTCCATAATAATGACTGGGACTTTGTCAAACTTTGTCATCAAAGTTTTACACACTGACACAGTTAAAGACCATAAATCTTTCTGACCTGCATGTTAACAAAGTATTACCAGTTTAAGACACCAGATACAGAGATCTAAACTGCAGGAATCACAACCCTCATTTACTGAATTAACACTGAAAATAACACTCAGCTGCTGTTTATTTCGTCTTCTCCTTCCTTTAAATACCAAAAGGTTGTGTGTTTCACTGTCTTTACTTTCAGGGTTTCTCAGAACTACTGCAGTAAACATGCAAATTCCACATCACCAGAAGTTTACCTTAAGCTTACTGCATTGCATGGAAAGAGGAAGGATGCACTAAACAAGATGTAAATCTGAAAATGTAGGCACGCAGCATACTAATTTCTACATATCAGATAAGCAGTGATGAATGCTTGTTTTTATTGGTTAAAGTTCCTTGTTGAAAGACAGAAAAAGCCTAAAAAGCTCTCTTTATTTTCTTGAGCTTTAGTTTCTCTCCTGAGAGACAGAGATAAAGTTAAAGGTCAGTCTGCACACTGCTGCCAACTTCTGCCAAGGTGTGGGAGGTCAGACTGTTCGTCTGTGATGCACAACCCACTGCCACATTTTTCTACTGTGTTTTCTCAACTGAAATAACACGAAAATACGCAAATAGTTCTTTGAGGTTGTTTCAGCCTCTAGCAGCAAAAGACTTTATGAATCTTAAGACACACGGTGGGCTAGTTTTTGACCATCAAAGACATTGAGGCCAAGTTCTTGACCTTGCATACCCTGAAAAATCCACTGTATATAACATTGTCGACACCCACATTCAGGAAAATATGTGGATATAAAATCCTCTTCTCAGGATGAATTTGTCCTACATTATAATGTGGTCAAGTGTGTGTGTGTGTGTGTGTGTATGTGTGTGTGTGTGTGTGTGTGTGTGTGTGGTCCACTGTTTGTTTGCGTGTGCGTCTCCAGACAGCTAGCCAGACCATAAGGTCAAACCCGTAGAGAAGGGGGGATGTAGGTGTGAAAGACAAAGCCAAAAGAACACAATCCCAGTGAAAACGATAGCATAACACACTGTGGGCACAGTGGACACAAAGCTTTCTCTATCACACCGTCCAACACACAGCTGGAGACCTAACCCACCCTTTATTCCCAAGGATCAGAGTACAATAACCCCCTTTAATCAATAATCAGTAATCAATGAAACTGATATAATTGTATCAAAGAATGAAAAAAGCCAGATACATTTAGCTCATTTGCCAACAAAAACTCCAGCTCTTTTTAAATTGCACAATATCATATAAGACCAGCAATGCCCGTATGCCTTATAATTTGAAACATCATAGTGAACTTGTCATTGATCAAACCCCTTTTTTCTTTCCGTCTATCTATCTGAAAATAGTTATTAGGGAACAGGGAAGTGAGTGGGTGAGCACTGTGTGTATGGTGACAAAGAGACAGTGTTCAAGGGTGGGCACGGGTGCTCAGTATGGGAAGAGTGGGCATCGAGCAGAGATCAGCCTGTCCCATCAACTCCCTCATCCGCCGTGCAGAGGCGTCAGGCCAGATAAAGAGCAGGAAGTGGGGGGCGACAGCAGTCCATCACTGATAACACAAATATTCTCATAAACAACGGCCATGGAGAGCAGAGAGTGGGGGAAAATACTTAAAATGCTTCATTTCACTTAGATATCGGCCTAGAATATTGGGTTCAGAGATGTTTGTATGATGCAGGAACACATTGTCAAGGTTAGATAAACTACAAGTCCGTGAAAAATAGTGCGAGGTGGAACTTGCTGGTGGAAACAGCAGGAGAGATGCATCGGTGGATCAGACTCTTCAATGTGGTCAGTATTTAAATCCGGGTTCAACAATTTCCCAGACACTAAAAGCAAAACATGTATCCAATGTGTCCTCATTTTTGCCCTCGGTGTTTGGAGGATTGCTGATTTTAGTTTTTTTCTGAAACCACTATAAAAGCATTTTGCCCACTTCAAGGAATTGAAAATTTGCATCATCAACAATGAATTTGGTGGGTATTCCTGTTCTGATCCATCCAAATTGTTAACAGTATCTAATGTCATTAAAAAGGCCAGTCTCCACATGTAGGCAGACGGTGCTCTTTGGTTTAAGTAAACAGATGACACAGTGAAAAATGACATGTTATATCGGGTTTGTTAAGACTATGAGTCATGCTAGTAGGACTGAAACCATTAGTGCATTAATAAATTAGTTGACTGAAAAAAAATGTTTTATCTACAACTATTTGATAATTGAGGCTGATTAAGTAATTTCTCAAGCCAAAAAAGCCAGCTTCATATTTTTTTTTTTTTTTTTATCATTGTAAAATGATTATGTATATTTTGGTTTTGGATTGGACAAAGAAAATTGGAACATATAACTTTGAGTTATCGGAAATTACTTATCTTTCACTGTTTCATGACATTTTATACATTTAATAATCCATCCAAAAAATGAGTCACAGATTAATAATAAAAACGTGCATGCAGGACACAAAACTAAAGACAGGAAAATTCAAATACAACGAGATCAGCCACCAAGCACAGAGCCACCAAGACACAAAACAGATAAGGAACATTAACAAATAATAACTCAAACTAAGAAAAAAATCTGCTCACATGAAGAAAGGAAGACAAAAGCAAGCCAAAGAGACACCAAAGTAGTTCGGTGGCTCGTAAAGAAATAGGTCACCTAGTAATGTATTGTCCCTTTATCTGTAAAGTTTTCACTTTTGGACCATTAGTTATATTCATATATTAGTTCCAGTTATACTCATGATCTGGTCTAATTGAATTTCATTTGCATTCCCAAACACTCTACAGATTGGAAATGATCACGCACATGGTTTATATTTGTAAATAATGTTGACAAACTCAGGCTGAGAGTGTACAAACACACTCGTAAATACATATCATTTCACACTTCAGATTTTAGGATGATTGAACCAGAATGAGAAAACATTGCCTTCTCCAGTCAAATTTCTGGCTGGCTCACACTGCACAGCTGGAATCCCCAGTGAACAATAACACAGGATCTATTTGACAAACATAAAACATGGAAAAATCAGTGTCACATTTCATCCACACAGACTCATCCAGAATCCCGGGGCTTCGATTACCACAGCTGTCAGAATCCCAATCTCTCCGGATCAAATCTGGTCTGAAGTAAGAACTAAGCTGTAAGTGACACTCGAACACAGAGTGATAAAATTTAATAAAATGACGGGACGCCCCTGAATAACCGATCAAATTGCTGCTCGTCACAGCACTACATCATGCATTTCAAAAGATTCTGTACTTTTTTATCAAACAAAACCAGATGCAATAACTGACTGATGTAAAATAAAGTAAGCCATGTTAAAGAGTTAAGTACCGTAGCGCCTACAAAAAAACACTAAACTAAAAGGAAAAAAAAGTTTTTTGGTCTCATATTTGGGAGCCAAATCGGGGTAATTTTAACCAGATGTACAGGATCTGTTAGTTCCACTTACTTGCTCCAAAATCTTTAATCCGCAAGAATATTAAGTTTCTGTGTTGCCAAGTGTCAGTACGTGATTTTTTTTTTTTCCACCAGTGACAGATTGGTACTTAAACAGACATTAAGGAGGAGATAATGTCTGACTTAGCCATCCAAAACACCTGCTTAGTAGTAGTTTAACAGCAAACACCCAAATTACATTCATCATTACAACTTCTGGGGTCATATTCATAAAATATTAATGTCAGGTTAAGTTCACCACCTGGTTTGCGTCTGCCCTCCTTTCTTCTATTCCCAAAGGAAACTTGCCTCATTTTTGGTCATTTCTGCACCCTCAAATTATCTGGCTGGGAAAATATGTTCCACTTTTTAACCTCTGACGTGTTCAAAAAAGAAAAAAAAGGCAAACGAGGGAGAGAAAGAAAAAAAAAAAAGAAAAGAAGCAGGTGTTAGACAAGAGTGGTAGTTTGCACTTAATGCAAATAGTCCCCCAGGATTCTTAGATTTGTGTCTACCACACACATACCACACACAGTGATGATTACTGTCAGCAACAATGTGAGCATGGATTCGATTTTTAAAAAAGCACACTTGGGGCTGGACACATTTGTCAATCATTTTGTGTGGTCTAGTTGCTCCTTTTGGCAACAACTTTTGACTGAGCAAAAAACACAAAAAACACAAAACACACCACACCTACACAGATAAGAGAGCTCATTTATGTCATGTCAAAACCAGTGGAATTGTTAAATTAGGGAATACAAATCTTGAATTATTTGTTTGTCTCTCTGTAACAAAGCCATCAACCAAATCATCCAGGCATCAGAAATGCATTGTGAATTATTGTCAATATCAATAATATATTATTCCATTTTTTAAAAAAGCCTTGAATAATTAATAGTAGCATTAAGGTTGTCCCAGTAGTATCCCGAGTCGTGGGGATTCAAGAGTCTCAAAGAGCCAACATCCACAAAAACAAAACATAATTTCTTGATATCTTGTATATATATGTAAATAAATATGGGATGTACTAGTTACACGAGATACAGTCACATACAACTGATTAGTCAAGTATGACACTGAAAGGCTGATATCCTGGCAGCCGAATCTAAAACCTACAGAATGTCTGCACATGTCTGGACATGGACACATTCACACATAGGCACACTTGTATACGCGGCCCACACTCATAGAGACAAAGAAAGACAGGGGAGGTTGGAGAAAGAAAAGAAAAAGGCTCTAATCAACCGTTGTTTAACATTGTCAGATGGGGACAGCCCCTGTCCATAAATCAGGGTTTTACGGTCTCAACAGTGATGCTAACCCCCCTGGCCTTCTCCCTCTGGTCTCCTCTGCCTTCACAGCAGTCCCAGGACCCCAAGTGAAATGTTCCCTGGAGGCAACAGCATCCTCTCACAGTTTGGAAGAATAACACTTCAAATCCACTGAAAGCATCATGACCTGTACTCCATCAAACCTGTCAGTCTCTGTGGAAGAACCACCTTAGCACAGTATACAATACAGGACTCTGAACATTTTCAGTTTCTGTCAGTGCATAAAGTTAACAAGAGATGTGCTTTCATGTGGGGAAGTGATTGTTTACATTGAAGCAAGCCAACTCCACCTGACCATTTAACCATTTTCAATCAACAAACCTTTTTCTCTTAACATTTACAAACTGAAGCCACCCACCTCATTCTGTTGCTATCGGATGACTGTGAACAAACTGAATGATTCCTATCTGTGGCTTTTTCCCCAAGGGCCCTGAAGGCAACCAAGCCTTTCTAATTCTCCTATAATGTTGGAAGACTATAAACCTTATCTTTTTTTACAGCCCCCTGTAAAAAATAAGACTTCCTTTCTATTTTGTTGTATGTCGTTAGATGCATTTATCCCCGGGGAACAGTAACAAAAGGTAAGTACACGATGTTGTGGAATTCAAGGGTGAACCACACAGATTCCTCAACACTTGGCTTTCAAACTACCCACTTCATCTAATGGGTCTGCTCTACATCTGTTAGAGGGTTTATCACTTGATGTATGATGTGCCCCTGAATAAAAGCACTCTGTGCCAGTGAAGAAAAGCATCCAAAACCAGTTCCAGCAGATATCATCCAACTGCAGAGCCACAGTGCCAACAGCTTTAGCTCCAGTCCAGCTTTATGTTGGCGAGAGGTAAGCTGTTTAAAACTGCAGACGTATCGATGTGCTCCATCTACAGGCAAGGTAAGTACTAACTGCTGCAATTTTGACACTTGTGCCACCTACAGTCAATGTTAGTGGTGTTGGTGGAGGCATGCTGTTTCAGGTACTGGCAAGACAATAAAATATTACATTCTGAGAAATAAATTCATGAGTCTGAAGGTTTGTTACCAAAACGTTATCACACTGACATTACATGTATCTTTTATCACAGCGATCATTAGGTAAACAGTAGAAAATACAGCATTAATATTGTAAAGTTATCTGCAAGACATGTGCACTTGCATGTATTTGATTGGACAACATGCCAGGTGATGTCACATTGTGTTGTGATGCAGCCAAAGCTGAGCCAGGATCAACTTTTTTTTAACACAACCCTGAATTTTGAATGCCCTCTGCGTTGGCATTGTTGCCGTGCCAATGCAGCAGTCCCTGTGAAATAAATGAAGGGGCTGCATTTTTTTTATGCAGTGCCATTGTCTGTCTGATCACAGTCTTAAAGCTACTGCTTGTGCCACTTAGTTTAAAGTTTATTACATGAACTTTAACACCTAAAAATGTAAAGGTTTTGTTCGCTAGACAACTCTGTCTGTCCTTCTTAATACTGGTAACAAAAAAAGATTTCACAACAGTCACTGATAATAAAAATCTACTCAAAGCTTTTGCTCACCGAGACGTCATTAGAGATCTTCTGATATGAGAGATGACAGTGATCTGGAGTAAGGTGGAAAGAATACACCTCCTTGTTGCCTCCTCCTCCTCCTTCCTCACTTCTTGTTAGTGCTTGAAGAAGATCCTCAACATATCTTTCCCTTGTGACTCCCAATTCAATGGCTTCCTTTGTCATTTCATCTTCTGAAACTGAACACAAAAGGTTTTGATTAAACATTTTTCTAATTTATGCGTCATGTTAAAGTCATGCAACTGAGAGTAACCGGACAGAGGGCAAAGCAAAACTATAAACATAAATTACGTAGTAATGCATGGATGCATGTGAAAGCCGATTTGAAGAGAGGCATGCAGAGAAACTGAGGGGAATGTCATCAGCTGTTGCACAGCTGCTCACACGGGGTTGAGGGTCCCAATTAACACATCAAACACAGAAACGCTGACGACCCAGAACCCCGCACATAGCTGTCACAACCCCATCTCTGCCTGTCAACTCCGCAGATGGACAGCAATAGAAAACTAGGGAGCAGTTATGTTCCAGGTGTCCTTCCACAGCATACGTACTCATGTGCATATGTAACCACAGACACACACACACACACACAAACACACACAGAGACACACACACACACACACACACACACACACTGAACACTGGCTTGCACATACAAAGACAAGCCTTGTAGAGTTTAATCTATTTTATACACCTGTAAGCTGCAGAACAGGAGTGAAGAGGGATGATGAAACAAGGTCATTGCTGTCACTCTGGTTAAAGGATTAACAATTACAATATTATGAGATGGGGTTCAGCCAGGTGCCTACACGGTTAGGACAGCCAGATGAATGGTAGACCTGGTGACAACCCAGTCCAGTCAATGTTCAGAATATGCAAGTCTCTGTAGTACATGTTAGCTCAAATTTGTGGCTAAAATCACGACAAACGAGGCATAAAAATGTTGTGTTTTAAATACTTTGACTGGTCCTCAATTCTTGATGCGTTTCTGAAATGTACCTTCTCCGATCCACGCTGAGCTGCCATCAGTGAGAGCTAGTGTGAACCCGGCACCCAGGTCTACTGCCCAGTCCACTCGCAGGAAGTAGGGGGTACCTGGATCAGTAACTACTGTGATCTGGCGGACTGTACCAATCATGTCTCTCGTGTGGCCTTCAGACCTGCAGAAAATCAAAGATAGGCATTTAGAAACTCTTGATAAGATACCATTATGATTCTTTTCTTGTTGTTTTTTGTAGTCAGGAGATTTCATGAGCTTAATCTTCAATGACTCCATTTTGGTGTTGTAACGTGTTTATCCTCCAGCTGCATCAATGCATCTCATTGTTTCACTGCTTGGATGTGGCAATAAAAGTCTCCATGTGTGTCTTCAATGGGGGTCTCTCTGAGTCATTGGAACCACATGGAGATTAACAGGTTTTGGAAGGTTTGCATGTGGTATGTGGAAAGCCTAATTAAGCTCTCAAAACTAGCAACATTACTTACTAATGCCATTAAAACTACTTCACATTTAGATTACTTTGCAGTACACATCAGATAAAAACTACAATTTCTTTATTTTTCACCTCATATTTCCAGAAGAGCTATCATTTTAGAAAATAGGAAGCAAAGACCGAATCACATGCAAGGGATTTCACTGATGTGAGTGAAGGAGAGAGCTGTCAATCATCTGTTGCAACAACCTAACACATCTCAAGCTAATTTTCCATGGCAACACCAGACCGCAATGAGCAAAGCAAAACCTGTGGGATCCACACTCTCAGAATTACTGTACAAGAGGAAACAAAATCAATATTTGCCAATACCACTCTGTTTAATGTGTATATACTGAGCAAACCTGTTTGGTAATGTAACCTTACCCTGAGGCTCATGTCTTGACAAACTGACTGACAAACAGCAGTTACATTTCTGCCAGAAACAGCCTACGTTCAGCAGAAGATCTAAGGATTACAGTATGATCCCTGTGACTGCTCTTGGCCTTTTGGTTCACTATACATCGTTTTTCTTCTTCTCAAAAGGCTTGAGAAACTTTTACTTGATTGCTGGTGGATGTCCAGCCCAGAACATGTGATTACTGCTTCCACGTGAAGTGAGAGGTGAGTTGGACATCTTTCCTGCTTAAATACAGGGCAAAGTGTGTGGAGATGGAGGGAAAAGGACAGCTAAATTGGCAGTTAGCCAAGCTGGACATGTTTGAAAAAATGAAAATGAGCGCCTTCTGACACTGTGCTATAAGTTATGATGTGACAGCCCTTTTTTTTTGTATTCTTTCTTTATATCCCCCATCATGCAGCTGACAGAGCAGTTGGTCAAGGTTATTCAAAATGAGACACACACATGTGCCCACTCTACACACATACACACACACACACACAACACTGCATGTATATGTGCACATACACACAGAACCGTGCAACAGATTAAAGTTGACCCTTTGTGCTTCAAGAAGGGGTGTGGCTGGATGGAGGGGCTGAACAAGATGAGGGGGCTGAAGGGTTCAACTTTAACCCCATGAAGTGAGCTCAGCTACTCATTAGTTACTGTAACATCTGTTTTGCAGGAACGATGACCCTGTGGTAATGACAGAAGGACACTTCAATTAAATAAACAGCGCTGTCTGTTAGGAATGGAGAGCCGCGCAAAGCCTTCAAAGTCAATCCTGAAGTCTTCCTGTTAGCATCTGTTCAGTCACTTGATCAGCAGACACAATCACTGAAATGCTTAAATCATCAACCAAAGCTGCCCTGCATTTTTGACACAGCCTTCATCCTCTTTTCTTACAGCCTCTCTGTAATTTTTTTTCCTCAACCTTTTCATTGTCATTTCTTCTGCACTGCTGCGTATGAAAACTGCAAGACATAACTCTGTGTGCAGGAAGTAGTAGGCAAATGAGTCACAAAGACAGCCTCTAATTATGCATCTTGTGTCTTAAATGAGGGATTCTGTCGAGCAGAAAAAAAGCCTGGCCAGTTAACTGTCTCTTTAATGGGTCCTGACGATCAGGCCAGTCCTCTCGCTTTCCTTTCACTGGACTTTCACCTCATGCTTTCTCCAATTTCTAGTCCTAGTCCTGTTATCATTGTCAGTCAGGGATTAAAGCAGTGCTGCTCTAACCAGCAGCAGGCTGTGCCATAGCCTTTTAGTTTCTATTCTCTCCAGCTATTGGCTATCTAAAGCCACTTGACGAATACAAACATAATTAGCAAATACAACATGCACTACAATAAAGCAAGGCCTAAGGGCTACAACATGTATCTAAAAATGTGACTGACCTGATTCATACCATGATCATGTCAGAGGCAGAAATAGGGATGTGTCACTATAGCATGACTGATGAATGCTTAAACATAAAAAACAGGTTTGAAAAACTAAACTGTAATTTAACAGTGGACATTTTGAGTAGCTACTTATATTCTTAGTGCCAGAGGAGACGTAGTGATGTAGTGGTGATGGGTCAGGGTCATACTCTCGTGATGTATGACAAGAAGTGCCTTCTCTTGTATGCAGAAACTACATTTTATGAACTCTTAGCAAAAGCATTTGAGAATGTGACAAGTTTCAGAACTACAGTGTATCTAGTATCAGTGGAAAAGTGTAATCTTGGTGGATTGTGTGGTCACTGCAGTATGCACAGCCTGCCACAATCTATTTTTTTTTCTTGCAACTGCTTGGAGTGAACATGCTCCCTTGACATCATCTGGAATAATAATTGTAACTCTACTGCAAGCTGCATTAATACTTTTAAAATACTGGGTGAAAAATAAAAGCGAGAATGGAAGCTGAAAAACCTAAGCACAACTGCTGTCTGCATAATTTCGCTGAAGATGTTATACAGTCTTGCAAGCTGCCCTCCTCTAATGAAGTCCTTGATCACAAAAAATGTATGCTAGATAGTGTAGGGCGATAATAATGCATTTCCATTATTTTAATTCCACTGAAATCACACAAGGTATAAATATTACTTCAGTCAATAATATATTTCACAATAGAAACTGTAGCACTTATTGAATGCAAAGGAAAGGTAATCTGCAGCCTACTGGGGCAAACAGGAGTGAGCAAAAGCCAAATAGCTATCACAACACATCACATGATTTGAATCATTGGATAAATTCATCCAGAGGGCAATAGTTTTAGACAAACAGCTGCACAATGACAGCTCATTGTCATATCTCCAATATTCACACAGAAATGAGTTACCGTTGTGAAAACCTAAGCCTTGCTCAGTCACAAATGTATGGCAATTCTCAGTTAAGATTATGGCTGTGTTAATGTGTAAAGACAATACAGCCTGTGAACGCACAACATTGTTTGTTTAATTAGCCTAACTTCCATTAGCATCACGCTCTGCAGCTTGCAGGAGTCATTTGTTTGAGGGTCATAACTGCATACAAAACATGTGACCATTATCACTGCAGTCACCTCCAGTATCACTTTCTCGAAAATCAAAACTCTACATGAATATTTACCACTACTTGAATAAGGTTTTAAACTGACAAATGTTATAATATAGAGTTTGACCGGATATCCTCTCTCATACCAACAGCTAAAGATTGCACATAACCCAGCATACATGTGCTGTACTGAAGCCAAAATTGATCAGTGCACTGCAAACTTACACTTGATCACATTAAGAGGAATGTGATTCTGTTTAAAGTTTACACTTGTTCCTTTGCTCTTAGAAACCAGACACTCCTTTTGACGACAATTTAGTCTCCTTTTTTCACCAAGTTTTCATCCAAATTCCTCTAGTAAAATATGCAAAACATCATTTATGTGTGGTTTAGAATCTGACAGATTTCTTACATGAAGAGCTCTCTAGGAGTGTCTCCATATAAGTGTCTAGGCGGGGAATACAAAACATGTTTTAAATGCAATCAAGATGTGTGGCTGGTTGAAGGAAAGGGACTTCATTGTGAAAACTTTGAGAGAAAAGTGGATCACAAACGTGTCAAAAGTCTTGCATCATCAAGAAAGAATAGAATTTGTTAGGCTATCAACCAGCCGAAATTTACTTTAAGATTACGTAACAATAATTTCAAATTTATAGTAATATAACTTTGAAGTCTACAAAATGTCGAAAATAAAGAGAAATTCCATCTAAAGTCACTGATGTTTACATTAAACCTTAACCCTCAACAATTCGTTTCCTGGTGATTGAGATTTCAAGTAGTCTTTGAGCACCACATGACACAAATGTTCACTTGCCTCTCTTTCCCATAATACCTCATATTTTATTATTATTGACATCCTAATATAATATCATAACAACTTCCTTGGTACTGCTAGTGTCTAACTAGGCATACCTTCACCAGAGCACTGTTTAATCATCGGTGCAGGTGATACTCCTTTAATGACAGGGCGCGGACATTTAACGTGCCGCTTGAACAGTACAGTAGTTTTCGATAAGTCGGGCTAAATTCATTAAATTTTTACGTGGGATAAAACCTTTCCCTATTAATTTTTCTCATTAGACTTACGGTGTTGTGTTGCTAACTACTGCGATGTCCAAACGAAGTCATTTTTGTGTGAAACTGAAGTCACTGCTGCAGGCTCCGTTGAGAGTTTATGATAGAAGTTTCAACTTTCAACTTGTTTTCTCAGCCAATCGGCAAACGCGGTTTTGCGGCGTAGTGCGTAATTACGTTACGTAAACTTCTTTGGTTACGCTACGTATTTTCCAGAGATCAGGAAGTGTGATGTGGCTTTGACTCCCAGCAAAAATGGTAAGTTTGTTTTTATTAAACGACTGCTTTTCCACTTTCGCAGATTCCTTTAAGCATCGCCTATCACATACATTCAACGTCTAAACTGTGTCGGCAATACACTGTGACAACAACTAATGCATCCTTTCGATGGAAAGCAGGAGGACGTATAGGGAATGCTAAACTACCTAGCTAGCGGCTAACAGTTTAGCCAATCTAGCAATTCCATTATGTTTCTGTTCTTAAATATCATTACATTTGAGATGTATTTCACCACATAAGCTGTGGTCATGTGTCAACGCGAGTTGTTTGATAAGAAAGGCTAACAGTATCACAAATGAATGATTACAATGCATGCGAGCGTCGTAATGTTTTGAAGTGTTTGCCACGTAGCTACCCACAGTTCAAGGAGCATGCATACAGTATGTGCGTGCGTGTGTGTTGTTGATTGTTACTACGGGGTTGGTCATAGGCATGCAATAACGCAAATATTTGAAACAAAAGCTTATTAGAAAGTAGCGTAATTATTCCCTAAAGACCGTGTTAAACTGAGATCTTAAGGACAAGTAGACAATTTATCGATAGATTAATTTCCATCTTCAACAAAACATGCAGCATCAACAAACACACACAGGTAATGGTCAATGACATAAATCCCAATGTGCTCAATAATTATACAAAAGTACGTACATTTAAATTAATCATGGATATGATGTATTGATTTCGCCAACAATAAGCTCATGGAAACATTTATAGTGCTGATTTTTCGTGGCAGGAGTGTAATTATTGCCATGTTGGAACAAAACTAAAAAAATGACAATACTTTTTTTTTTTTTTTTTTTAAGCATGATAATGTCAAAGTAATGCAGACGGAAGGTGCGGCAGTGATCAAATATTTCAAAGGAAAATTTGGGATTTTAATAGCCAGGGGCACATATGAGATCATTCAATGATACAACATGCATGGAGACTCTGTCTCTTTATACTGATGCACATTTACCTGTAGACAGAAACAGATGGTTCCAGAAGGAGTTGCATTAAAACACCTTGATGCAAAGACACAAACCTCCCAATCAGTTTGGTGTGTTATGAAAAATTGTCTGTGATGAAGTGGGGTCCCACAGTTTTTTATAGGTTATAAATAAGCTACATAACGTAAAGGCAGAGCAGTCTTGGGTCTCTATTTCAGTCAGTATGTGCTATGGATTCTTTTTTTTTTAAGCCACAATACTTTTCAGGCATGTGGTCGATCTTATAAATTGGCAGACATAATAATTTATACTCACATACACACACTGTAAGAGGATAATTCTGAGTGGCAGTCTATGCTGTCTGGCAGTGAGTCTTTGACAGTCACGTTACTCTAACTGGGTCGATAAAACCAGCCCACTTATTTGTCACACTGCCAGAATGAACAGCTGGTACAACAACATTCCTCGCTACAATTAGCATAACATCAGTGTTAAAGAAGATAAACTACAGTCAATTCAGAGGTTCTAACTTTTATGACTTATTGCTGGTAAACTGCACTGGATCATGTCTGCGCTAAATGTATCATTCTCTTTCAACTTGCAGTCAGCCATTTTCAACTTCCAGTCGCTGCTAACAGTGATTCTCCTCCTCATCTGTACCTGTGCCTACATCAGAGCGATGGCTCCCAGCTTGCTAGACAAGAACAAGACCGGGTATGTTCAGATACTACATGAGACAAAATGCGTAACAATGAACCTGTGCATATTCTCATTTGTCCAGGTCATAGTATCCTAAAGGAGTTTTAAATCGAAAAAACAACTGGACAAATAATCAAGTCCAGTTGTTTTTTCGATTTAAAACTCCTTTAGGCGTAACAATGAAGCTTCCATTGTCATATTTGTTTATATAATGTATGTAAAGTGTATTATTGTTATTTGATGTACAGTTTTCTTGAATGAATGAATGAGCAAAGGCAGGGTTTAACAGTGTGTTTTGGCATTTAGTTTAATGTTACCACTTCCACTATAGAATGAAGAAACAAAATCCTGATATACACAGAAGTAGTTAAAATGAATGTACAGCCTTTGAATAAAGCACTAAGTCTAAGACATTGAAAAAAGGTCATGTTCTAATGTCATACCCTCAGTGCTTGCCACTTTGTCATGGTACAGCAATCACTAACAATGCAAAGGGAATTACAATTCTGTCCCATCCCTCAGGAGTCTGTCACCATTAACTTTTTCAATTTTAACAGTTGATTCTAAGTAGTTCACTTATTTCAACTGAAATTAGAGCAGTTTGTTTTCTGTCTGTGGTTGACAGCCTCATAATTACCAACAAAAAATAGTCTGTGATAAAGCTGACTCTTCTCCATGTAATAGTAGTGTATATGCATTTAATTCCTACATTTTAAAATTATTCTTCCATCTCTGTAACTCATTGTCGCTATGAAGGACACTTCTTTATTTTTTCAACTAATAAGTAAGCTCCTCTTTGAGGCGAGTAAAGTAGCAGAAAGCCTTAATTTTTCATCATTACTGGATCATTATTATTCCTGGACATACAAACTCTATGATTCACCTCTAATGAGTCTGGCACAGACCAGGAAACAGCCACACACACACACACACACACACACACACACACACACACACACACACACACACACACACACACCATTGAAGCAGGGAGGGACATCGTCTCCAGACAAACACACAAAACCAAGAGTGGCAGATGGGATGATTTAATAGTTTTGCCTCTTGATTGATTTGTTGACTAAGGCATGAGCCATTATTTGTATTGATTTGGTGCCACACATTATGGCCTAAAATCTGGCGGGAATAATATCTCCAGGCAAATTTTAAGGATTTGTGTTTTGCACAGAAAAACATGTAAATTATAAAAAAAGAAAAAGCCTAGTCGAAAGTAGAAAATGTAACATTTACACCAGATCTGTTCCAAGTCAGTTAAAGAAAATTTTACAATGGGATGCTGACACCGTCTGGTCATTATGGAAGTAATGAAAGTTGGCCTTTAAACACGCACAGAGAGAGACACACACGCGATGTGGAATGCCACATTTGCCTCAGCTGTCACTAGAGATAAAAAAGACTTGCCTGCTGTCCCGTTCTCTTCCACTGTGCACACTCCTTACATGGAAATGGACATTTGATGGTTGCCTGGGTTTTGTAGGAAGGCAAGCACAGTCCTCTTGTAAAGGCTTAGGTGTGAGGTCTGTCTAGCAGTTCCTCCATCTACTACCTTTATATCAACTCGGCACCTAGCCTCTTTTTTTTTAGCTTTTGATATCACAACAATCATTTCTGCCTTCATGTGAATTAATTAATTCATTATGGTAATTAAGATAGACACACCAGTAAAATAAAATAAATGGAGGCCAAAAACATTCCTGCTTATAGTTTTTGTTATTTTATCTTTTAGGCTTCTAGGAATTTTCTGGAAGTGTGCCAGAATAGGTAAGCCTGTGATTGCCCTATATTTTCTTTTACATAAAGTCATATTTCTTCTCTTAATATCAATGAAATACTGCCTAATGATGTAGCCTTGAACTTAAAATTATTTCTTTTCTCCAGGTGAGCGGAAGAGCCCCTGGGTGGCCTGTTGCTGTGTCATCATGGCTTTTAGTATACTGTTTCTACAGTAGCAGTCCAAAGAAAACCACAAATGGAAACATTGGGGAGATGAACAGACAGACAGACAGAAGACATGGACAATACGATCCTAGAAGCACAACAGGACCTCCAGTGGTTGTCACTTAGATAATGTAAAAACGGAGACCCGTCACCACTCACCGTAGCCACGCAGAGAGAAAATATGTCTGTGTAGGAGGAAGGGTGAGCTGATAGCCCCAGAGTGTGTCTTGATCCCTCCAGACTTCCAGGTCTGTCCTTGTGTTTGCTTATGTGGAACATTTTCTCTGGATGTGCGCACGCGCTCGTGTGTGTGTGTGTGTGTGTGTGTGTGTGTGTGTGTGTTGGGGCGGCAGTGCTTTCTCTTACCTGCCATTTAGCGTAAAGGAAAAAAAAAACAATGTGCGACCAAATGATGCATTGTTTGTCCTAACATTTCAAACAGATTTTTTTTTTTTGCTTCGGGTTTGACACAATTGCATCAACCTGTTTGAAATTAACCGCAATACTCTCCCTACATAAATGTTCATAACTGTTAAGCGATTCACAAGGAAACTTTTGTTTGTTGTATCTAAACATGGAGATCATATTCCACAACAAACAAAATGATATTATTGCTCTCCAGATGTCAAATTGTCCTACATATTTGTCACAGAGAGCTACTGATGTTTTTAAAGTCAGTCAGTTTGTCGCTATTTATTAAAGAACCTTTTTGGAAATCTGGTTTGAGAAGGCTGATTTTTTTTTTTTTGGTGATTTAAATTCAACCACTTTGATGCGTGTTTGCTGTTGACATCTGCTTATGTCTTGTAACAATGCCACACTGTAAGGTGAGGTATCATTTAATGACTGCAAACATGTGAAAATATACATGTTGATGTCAACCTGTAAATCTTTTGTCAATCTTCTCTCTGTAAGAACTCAGATTACACATACTGTACATGTCAGAATGAAGCAGCTGAATAGTTAGTTTATTGAGTAGTTTTTGTGTTGGGAACTATGACTTAGAATTGCTGCATTAGAGCAGTGATGTGAAGTGCATCTGAAGTCTAGCGCTCGGGATTCTGCTCGGAGTGAGATGGACAGTGAAGAGTTTGCGATAACCTCTTCTGTAACCTTGCAGTCAACACTCATCTCCACAGGGTTTACTGCAAAGAGTTGTCATCTGATTGTACCACACAACATGACATTGCCAGATATCTGTCTAGTATTTGCTTCCAGATATTGGGCACTGAGCTGAATTAGAATAGAAAGCAGAGTTTCATCAAGAAAACCTTAAAAGTACAGCCTTGATCCAGAATGTTTTTGGAAAAGCTACGACAATGTGTAACTGCTCATTTAGATGACAAATCCTCTTAATTTCATCTTTGAAGTGCAGACAGCTTTGGCCGCACAAAAGCATAACATAATATCACAATATTATTCCAGATACTGTGTGTGACAAGCTTAAATTATATGATTCCTATAAAAGAGTTGTGGCAAGTTATTGCTTCAGAACATGGCGCCTGACTTAATTTATACTGTCAGCCCTAAAATGTGACCTATTTATCAAACCCTCAAATTGTTTTTAATCGCATCATGGCTTTTTTCATGAAAATTTAAAAGAAAGGGATAAATCAAAATCATTGAGGTAAACACTAAGTTTAGTGAATAAAACCAATCCCACACACATTTCTTCTCTCCTGTGTGGCACAGAGGATTAAAATAAAGGAGGAGACTTGTTGACACACTCACCTTTGATAGTCTGATCACTGATGAGTGTCTGGATCCCAACACCCCCACAAACAGTCCCTTGTTAGGGAACATGGATACCCATATTGGTGCGCATCCGTTTTGGCACTTCCCAGTTGAGATAAAGCATCAAGTGAAGCCTGCCGGTAAAGTCGTGATTATCAGCCGGTGACGCAGATACAGGAGCCACAGAGGAGCAGGAAGCTCTCAGTCATCTGCTTCTATCTTGGGGAGCAGAGATACGGGTGGGCTGGAGAGACATCACTGGGTCAATGAGCCAAGCTAATGTCTTAGGTGATGATGAAAGGAAAATGATATGGAAGACCTGAAGTCACTTAACTCTACTATCAAAGGTCCCATTACATGCAGAGAGACTGATTGTTACGCAGGATACACAGAATATTGTGACAGTAAACAAACGGTTGCAGCCTGCCTTCGGGGGCATTTAGGGATAAAAATCAAACGTAAAAGTATTTGTTTTTCACTTTTTGGGTCAAAGTGATTACTGTTAAACTCCTCTAAATGGTGGGCACAGTTTCTAAACAATAACAGTGAAGAATATCTGGCAGCAACTCAGTGACTGGATGCCTAAAACAACATTTGGACAGTTCCTGCTGTTTCTAAAGGGGCTTAATGCATGTCCTGATTTGTGTGTTTGAGTTGGCTAATCAAAATTTACTCAAGTGGATGCCATATGGCTAAGGGCACAAGAAAATAGACCTTTTTTTTTCCTCATCAGTGTGTCAGAATTCGTTTTTACATGTCATCTGTTGAGCATCACTCCTGCAACCCCAGGGGCAAGGCTGCCTACAAAACCGCCTGAAATCCACAGGCTGTTGGTTTGTCTTCATGGAGAAGTAAAGTAATAAAAAGGAAAGTATTTGACACTTGATGTTACTGCAGCCAACACCGTCCTTAAAGAGGGCTACGATCGCCCAAACAATTGAACTGCAATGCATTGCTTCATCACGTCAAGTACTGATTTCCCCCAGCAATTGATATATTAGCACGTACAGACCCCATAGGTTTTGAAATGTTCTTTTTAAATGAAAAACCAGGGCAAATTAATTCAAAGTGTGATGTATACTTGGATGTCAAGTATGTCTTTATTCTTGCTATTGTTTAATTTGTGAATATTTTGTGTTCTACAATTAAAACAGGACACTTTTTGATATTCCATAGGCTATATGAATCTCTTTTTTCTTTTACTTAATATATTTACATTTGACTACTTTCACACCAACACATCAGTATCCACCCACCAGTTTTAATCCTTTAAAACAGCATTTAGATCTCCATTTAGGAAAATAAAATTGGAATTTACAGAAAGGCATAATTAAACAGTTAATGGAATAAATAAAATATGAAAAGTGATTTTATCTTTTTGGCTTTTGTTTAAAAAATTCTGGACACATGGCCCTGTCATTTTCTTATCCATATCCTATGCATAATTTTACAATTTTTGATAAATGAGGCCCATTTGACTCTGATCAGAGTGAACCCTCTTACCCTTTGTTTCATAGGGATTAGAGGAGCAGCCAATAATGTGACAGCATGAGGCGGCATGAAATTTAGACATCTAATCCAAAACACCACATGTAATACAGTGTGGTGTTTCATGCATCATTAATTTACATGGATAGCTATAGCAAATGTCAGCTGTGTCATTATAAACCAGAGTCATTCCCTTTCTGCAAAGAGGTGCATATAATTGATGCTGATAGGAGCCATGTCGACCTCACTGATTGGAACAACACTGCGCTCATTCAGTTTATTTCTAGATCATTATTATTATTATTTTTAACTTTATTTTTTTCCCCCAGTGGTTGTGGAAATTATTCTCAGATGAGCAATGAGGACATTTATATTGAGGCTAAATCAAACACCCCTGAATATTTCATTGCATTCGCTTGATTTTCCTCAGCAGATAAGTGGAAGATTTGTAATGTTCCCGGTGCAACTCTACACTGTTAGATATGATAATATCCACAGTAACTCCAAAACCTTAATACATCATCATCCATAAAGCTCCAGCAGAAAAATATTCAAACCATATTACTCTAATTTCCTTGTCTCTTTACTCCTTTGATCATATAGGAGAGTTTCTCGCTGTCATTTTGAGGACTTCAAAGGCAATCAGGCTAATAAAGTCTCTTCCATCTCCTGCTGAGTGAACCAGAAGTGTCCAAACAGACCCTGACCCTTTAAATTTTCTGTGGAGCCTGTTTGAATCACTGCACTGACTCTGCTTGTGGAGAGAACGAAAGATGAACAGAAAGGAAAGAACACCGCAAAAGAGAAGCCTGGATAGTGAGAAGGTAAGAGAGATAATGACAGGGACACGTAGATGTAGAAGAGGAGGGAAGCATGTACATGAGTAGATTAGTCCTTATTATACCACTGATGTATCTCAGTGATCAACCTCCCAATGACCCCATATTTTCCTTTCTGGTTAGTTATTAATTTGAAAGCTCGTGGCGTCTTGGTTTACTGATACCTGGGAGGGCAAGTTCTCTCTTGTGGCTGCCTGCGGTTTCAGCCACAAACCCAAACTCCTCTTTATACGTAGAGGATTACAAAGGCTTCAGTATGATAGATTAAAAATGCTTGAAATTACACTCATACTGTAAAGCCTTTGTTCTGTCCTCACTTCCTCATTAGGAACGTGCAACCTTTGTTTTCTGCCCCTGAAGGAGCAAACGACAAGAATAATGTTGCCAGCTGAAAGACACCAATATCCTCCATGTAGGGCGAGTCTGGGTCGGTGGCAAGCTTGATGACATTGTGTGTGAATGACCCATTAATGGACACTGGATAGCACTGTACATTGGCTTGTGTCGTATCATCCCCGGACCCAGGCCTTTTAGGTCACTCTAACTTCTTCCACATGTAATCTTTTACCAGAAATTTTACGATAACAAGAGAAAATTTTAAACTCAGTCCTGTTAGACAGCTCCCTGTGGCCACAGAAACTGGGGCGCTGCATGTCTCCTTTGAAGGTGGCATTCGCAGTGTGTTCAGAGGACATCCCACTCCGTGCTCATTAGCCCGAGGCAGGAGTTGTCTCCGCGTAACAAGGCAGTTCCACAAAGCTGGAGAGCCCGGGGTCAGCGCCAGTGAAGATTTGTCAGTGGTAGAAAAAGATTTGTAGTTAATAATGACACTGAGTAAGAATGTAGACACTGAAATTTGACTTCATAATTAAACAAATGAGACAATGAGGAGGTCAAAGCTGTATAGTCCTGATGTCACAAGTTGTGTCCACATTTTCTGATGAAAGTGCTCAGACTGCAGTTATCAGTAGAGACGTGCAGGTCGGTCACTAAATAGAAACAGACTCAGAGCCAGGGGCCCTGATATTGTGCATGCTGCCTCATTTCCATGATTTACTGACTGATCATTGATATATTGTGGTATTTGTTCTTCTGTTCTTACTATGACTGAAATGCTGCAGAGCGCTGTAGGTGTCTTTTCAAGGCAACGATTGAGAACATGTCAGTTCAGGGTAGAGTTAATACCTTGTAATTTTCTTTTTATTTATTCATTATCCCAGTGAAATAATTTGGTGTAAGAAGACAGGTAAGAAAACATACACACCAGAAGTTACAAATGTATTTGTGTATTTTGTCTTTCTATGAAGCTTTAACCTTTTTTTATACACAACTCTCAAAATATAAAACAATACACCAGCATGCCTGATGTATGTAGACCATCAATAAAATGCAAAATCCAACTGTGTCTCTAGCGTTTAGAAAAACACTTCCTCATTTGTCATTCCAGCCTCAAAAATAGACTCTCGAATCCTCTGGGAAAATTCCCATACGATATAAAAGCTGTTATGGCCCTCAGGGTTTAGACTTGTTCTGCCTATTAAATGCTATCAGTAATTATTGCCTTTAAAATTGCATTGAGTTTGTACAGGTTTTGTACTTGTCTTTGAACACACCTGAATTTGGCACAGTAACCCATGTGAAAGCAGCAACCTAAGAAAGGTTTAGTCATTGTCATCTTAACAAATGATGATGATGTGTATGATTTCACAATGACATAATGACGTGTATTCAAAACCTCAAAACCGGTTTTGGCTATTGAGCCACACAGGTATCAAAGCTACCTGTTTTTTATGGTTTCCAGTCATCTCACTCTCACTCTACCTGACCTATATTCAGGCTTACTGAAAGTGGAAGACAGAACACATGACACCGCATATAACACAGGAATGTCCTTATACTATGTGTTCAGACGGAAAGCAAAGCTGTTTGTGTCTGCAGCAGCTGCAAATGTTTACGCTTGAGTGAAAAATTTGCATAATACCAAGATTTATGGACACACAGAGAAAATGAATATGATGCTAGCTAGCTACATCTAATGTCTGTCATGTCAGTGTTTCTGGAGAACAAACAAAGACTGCCTGTTGGTGAGGAATGAACACAGATTGCAAAAGCACTCCAGTGGTAAAATTTGTGTGAATAAATCAAGATAAAAATCGTTTTTTATTTCAATCTGAACACTCCTTAATGTGACTCAAAAACTCAGAGAGATGATTCACAAAACTATTCTAAATTTTTTTCCATGTAAGGATTCTACATTTCAGTCCATTTAGTGTGGCGTGTATCTGACTACCAGAGTGTTAAGGTCCTCTATCACTTCCAGGAAGACCAAGGACTGTTTCCATTTTGGCAGTTGAGATGCTCACCCGAGTCCAGCAGGCAGGTTTCCAGACATGAACTGGGACATGTGCTCCTCTACTTCATCTCTCAGAGCTGCTATAGGAACCGTGCAGTTGATGGAACAACACACGTACTGTAACAGCTCGCGATCGTACAGCTGAGTGAAGCCTGCTGATGAAGAACAGTAATATCAGACATCAGCAGTGCGGAAACAGGCACTGGACAAATGTTGGAGCTCTTACACGATTCACACACACACTGCATGTTCTCATGTACAGGTATGTGGCCAACATATACATCCAGACTCCCATTTACAAACCCACACAAGCAAACATGCACACAGATTGGTTCGTTATGCCCACAGTCTGGGTTTTCACCTCAGGGAAACCAACAATCCTCCTTTTTCCAAAGCACAAATGGAGACTACACCTTCTTTATAAGGTGAAATCATATAAGCCACCATTCTCTTTCAGATATTAATAGGGAGAGGTCTGTTTTGAAAAGCAAAGGCTCATTCAGGGGATGTGATGTGAGCCTGTCAAACGTTAACTGGTCAAGTAACAATGGAGTCTTAAACACCCTATTATTTTTGCTGGCTTTCTCCCCCCGGTTTTGGCTAAAGAATGTTTTTTCAAACAATTTTTTTCTTATTTACAGGATTTTGCCATGTCACAGTCCTGTTATATAATTTGTCCACATTAAGCAGCTTCTGTTAATCACTATTAAATTGCTTTACATTCATATTCTAACAGCTGTATAACATCGAGTAGCAATCCAGGCCTGTGTTAAGTGGAAATTTGATTATGATCATTTAATAATCACCATTTTCAAGACACTTAATAAATCCTGGCCCGTGCATCACAGAAATCCTCAACCATCACGAAATGGACTCTATTCTCACAGTCAGTAAGTATTAAAGATTAGGGATTGCACAATGCAATGTGGAAGGCAATTAGCCTTTCCCTTGTTCCACAAAAAGACTTAGTAAACATCTTTGATTTATCATGACTCTCCCACATATCAATGACTGACTTTATTGGTTTCTAATCCTCTTCTCAGGTTCACATTTCTCTCAGTCTACTACTGATTTTGAGTGACTTGTAGAGTTTCATCTATTTTACCGGTCACCATAAAAACAGAGGTAGCATAAGCATATTGTAGTTGGTGCTTGACTGCTGTTCTATACTAACACTGGAGTAAAGCATAGCGCAGTTGTAGACTGATCACATCAGGCGCATCCTGGCACAGTAACACACATGATGGCAGTACTACTCACAGAGCTGTGGTGAGGCACATCTGTCCAATGTCAACATGCCAACTAGCTTGAAATCCTTAGTTTGAAAAATTCTGTCAGATGCCCATCTCAGTCACACTCATTGGTGTAACCTCAAATTGAGAAATAATGAGATGAATAATGTCTTATACCAGAGACTGTACACAATGCAGTGGGTCTGTGAGGATTTAGAGCATAAACTTAAACAGAAAAGAAATGTTTTCAATTAGTCTACAAGTGTATCATTTGTTTTTATTCATTGTCCCGCAACACTAGTTCAATTTACAGTAAATGTTCTCCGGCTGAATGATGTAAACTGGAGCAATGCAACAACACAGTGACGTTGTACTGGGCCACAAACATCACCATTTTCACACTCAGCTGACCACAGGATTTGGTGCTGTGCAATGAAAATAACACTCCTCTCTGTTGGGAAACAGCCGTCGTGCTTTGTGGAGGCTGTTTGTTTTCTGTAGAAGAATTGTGTAATAAGGTTTCAGTAACAAGCAGTGGATGATAGAGGATACTATCTCCATACTCAATACTTGGTGGCCCCCCTCAATGGCTCCTGTGATCTCACCCATGTCCAGGGTGTTGCTCAAACATGACTCTGGGTTTTGATAGCTCCACCAATACTCGCTCCTCTTGAAGGCAATAATGGAGAGATAATGAAGCCGTGGTCCCTCTAACCTCCATCACATCTGCGAGGTGCAAGAGTCGACATTGTAGCAGAATAAGGCAGCTTTCTAAAACCCCTCTCTTCACCTGGGCTGCAATGCTGCAGAAGCAGAAACAGTTCAACTGAGGAGAATAAATGACGAAGGTTAGGTCGGGGGAGGCAGGCGATGAGTCGACTCACTGACTCTCACCGCTTGCGAGTCATTGGCTGGGCCTGCGAGGAGATGAAAATGAAACGTTGCAAGCTGTCAAAATTGTGTTTCTCTGCCCAGATTAACATGTTTCATGAATTAGTGAAATGAAAGGAGAGCTCCAGGTTCAAGTAATTCAATTATGTGGCAAAAACCGCGGGAGTATTGTGTCACATTGGTGATGAAGTGCTGCGAATAACACAGAGCACAGATTCTGCTGTCACTTATTGGCTGTGATTTTCTTTCTTTTTTTTTTTTGACACATGAAATATTCCAGAAAAGAAAAGGCAGTGTGCCACATGGACACCGCTTGTCTGCCTTCATCTTTTCTTTGCTCTCATTGTCTCAGAATTAAAATGAGTTACTCTTAAATATTGTTGTCTCAAAACTTTTGATCCTACAATTGTTAAAAACTATATATCTATGTACAATGATTCTTCAATGGCAAGAATCTGTCACATTTTGGGAATCATGGTAATCTATCATTAATATAGAAATATATAGCTTTTAACCTCCTACTCACAATGTAACTGAGCATCATTCCTAGTCAGAACATTACAATACTGCATATCTATAAGTAAACGTTCAATATACACAATACACTAGGAAATCTAGTGTTGGGATTCCATGCACAGAAAGAAGCTTCCAAATATCACTGACACCCTGACAGCTTTAGTTCCTCACAATGTTTATCTACACAGAAAAAAATTACCCACTGAATGATTCTCCTCCACGGGACCTTTCAACATGCGGCAGTCAGATCACACAAGCAAGAGGATGAGTAATCCTCTTGTAAATGTAAACTGTATTTGTTTTTTATTTATTTATTTTCTCAACATAATCGTCCGGCACATACCATGCAGACTGACCTCTCTTCACACTGAAACGTGTTCATACGGTGGAAAAGCTGCAGGGAGAAAACTGAGGTGATATACACAGAAGATATTGGCGTGTCCTATGTATTCAGAGGCAGTTAATAGTGTTAAAGCCATACAATATCTTTTGAGGCGTAAGAATAAGAATGATGAATAAATAAGGATTACTCAGGATGATAGGCCTGTTTGTACATTACTCATCCGGGAACTGATACTTTCACTACAAATTAAAAGAGACTGAGTGATGTGCGCGGGTCACAGGTCAGACTGTGTGTTTCATCATCTTAAGCAACACTAACAGTGAACAGTTTGTGTGGGAAATATTATAATGACTCCCTCTTATGTTATGATCCAACACATCTTCAGTCCCTCTGATGGTGTACTTGGTCTAAATTATTCAGTTCCACATTGTTAACAACATTGTTTTTGTCTTTTATTCCGGTTGCTCCGTCGAATTTCCCAACCGCCACTATGTTTTTCTCTGTCCATGGGTGCGACGGGTATGTGATGTAATGACAAAAAAAAAAAAAAGAGGTTCAAATTGCTGAGTGAGGAGGAAAATCATCAGCAAAACAACTAATCACAACATGTCACAGCTGTCTTTCAGATATATGTTGTTTGACTCTACAAGTTGAAAACTCACATATTCTCAGTGTTTTGTCATTTTTAAATTCTTAATTTTGTCGGTGGACAGACGACCCTTCACTGTTTTTGTCTATGAGTATCATTCGGCTAAAACTGCACATGCTTCAAGTGAAGAGACAAAATATTCCTACCCAGATGAGACAAGACTTTTAGATGTGGGAACTGAGAGTGCTACAAAGGCTCCTCTGTCCCTTCCTAGTCTTTCAGACATGACTCAGGCTGAGAGAGGGCGATGATGTCTTGTAGTAACAGGCCTCCCTGCTCTTGGCTTTGACTCCGCAGCAG
Source organism: Seriola aureovittata (assembly GCF_021018895.1). Lineage (NCBI taxonomy): Eukaryota > Metazoa > Chordata > Actinopteri > Carangiformes > Carangidae > Seriola > Seriola aureovittata. The sequence continues at coordinate 13,413,406 of NC_079368.1, forward strand.
CAACAGTAAGAGAAAAAATATCTGTATATACATTGAAAGAGTAGCAATGCCTCTCATCTGATTGGGTCTTGTTGTAGTTACCAATTACAGCAAGAGGTGAGCCTCTTCCGCTCTTTGAAGTCATGTTGTAGAAAAATATACTCACAAACTCACACTTTCTAGAGGTGGACCTGAAAAGCCAAGGTTGAGAAGCGAAATGAAATACACGCCATATTGTCATTTGTCTCTTATGGAAGTGTTGCTTGACAGTTTGAAACAAACACATGTCACATGCAGATGTATTATTCACTCTCTTAACTGCTCCCACTCCCACTGATAACTGCTGAAAATAATCAGCTATGGCTTACAGAGAGCTCGGGGAATAGTTTGTGTTCAGTCCAAACACTTGCAGAGAGATGTTAGTTTTCCTCACTTTGGAATACTTTCCTTTTTTCTTTCTTTTTTTTTTCCTTTTGTTCGCTGAAGTCATGAGAATGTTTAGGCTCAGATTAAAAAATCTGTTCATTAGTCATTTCCTTTTAAGAAAGTGGTCTTTATCTTAAGGCACCTCTTTTTAAAAGAGTGGCTGAATACAGACATGTTTCTTTCAAGTCACTGTGTGTCTCTCACAGTCTACCCTTCCATCCAGTGTAGGCTGCATGAACAACACTAGTATAAAACAATTTAAAAAAAAGATTAATACAAATGGATCTTTTTTTGTGAACATCAAATATAACAGCTGTGGCCACATTAGGTACTTACCAATAGGAAGTACCAATTACAGTGGTAAGTACCTAGAGATATGACTTCAGAGGAGAGGTAGTGGTTGTGCACCAGGATTACAGACATTTGTAGCGTGTCCCTCTCTCACACACACATGCATCACCCCACACACTCCCTTGTTCTGTGACCTGAAGTGTGCATCAAGGGACAGTAACAAGATCCATATGTGGTCACTTCCTTCCTTTACTTCACCTAACGTGAGGGGGTAGTATTAACAGGACTGCAGAATCTATTGATTTACTCTGCAGAGGAAGAAGAAAGACACAAAGAGAGCAAAAGAGACTTACAATCCTCCTTGAGTAATAACTTTCTTTGACATCAGGATGTGCATGAAGCAGCAGTTCTGGGAGCGTTTTACTTCCCATCACAGATCAACTGGTCATTGGCATTTGGTGAGGCCGATCTCAAATTAAGTCTGTAAATCTTACAGAGCAAAGCAAAGATACCCAGTGCTGATGCAGCTGTGATTGTAATGGTTTTCAAGAGAAAGGACAATTAGACAATGTGATAACAGAAAGAAAGAAAAAAAAACCCTGCTTTAGGATCCCCTGACTTTTTCAAAATGTTGAATTTATAGTCATTTGCATAATGGATCATCTCCCTTGTGACAGTACGTGCTTGTTGCCGAATGATATCTGAGTGCAGTCAAGCCCCAACAAGTCAGACTTTGGCTGCAGGTAGCATTTCAAATATCAAATTAATGAATACTTCTTACAAAAGAATCGAACCAAAGGCTCACAAAGGATATTGATTGTGTCATGTGGGCCGTTGGCAAAAAAATGAATTTGTCATCAGGATTAATGTGCTGCTTTTGAAGTTCAAGGGAAATTCGTTTTCCCAAATGACTCAGATTTCGTTTTATCAGTAAGATTCAAATGATTACTCACTGGTACTGCATCTGTCTATACATGATGCTTATAAAAGAAACAGAAAAACCTTAACCTTTGGAGTTTAGGCGTGAGAAAAATACTCTTACAATGACCCTTTAAAGAAACAGGCAGTTGCCATTACCAGACACTTGTGCTATAGTCTTGACTTTGTGCTGTTGGTTAATAACTGCTGTGAATGATCCTTGGATGGCAAGTTGGTACAAAACACTGTGGATCTTCCATGTGAGACAGTCATCTGCCAGTGAAATGAAATGCATTGTTTTTTACATCATTTATTTAACTGATAAATGATTGTGTACCAACACCCAAAACGCATTTGTTGATATTTTTCCCAACCAGGCCATTTGGATCCAATTAAAAGCAACATGTAAACAGTTCCTGTAATCTAGCAGACTCCGATGCAAACAGATGATTTATTGTTAATAATAAAATCACAGCAGAATATTGAAATGGAGGGGATACCACAATGATCAACACTATGCACCAACTCTCACCCATGCAGAGCATTAATTACATTTCAAACCAAAAGCAATGCTCAGTTTCCCATGGACAAATACAAATTACTGACATATGTTAGAGGATTAGTGACACATTCTTCAAAACAATTGTTGTGTTTGTTTATTCCTGTCTGGAAAAAAAAAAGGGGTTCCGGTCCTTCTCTGTGTGTAACAGACAAATCACTCCTGCAAAATCCCCAAATGTGCCATATTTTGTGGTCTTTGATGCGTCATTGTGGGAATTTGTCGTTCAGTGTTGTGTCACATGACAACAAAAACAACATTCATCTTCTTTGCCAGAGGTAGATCGCAAAGTGGGGTTCCTCAAATATGACAGCACTGCATGTTTCCTGCATGGGGGGACATTTCACAACGGACAGTAATTCAAACCAATAATTATCCGCTGGAGAGGTCAATTTGAACAATTTCCCTCACTGGGGTCTGAAGACTCCTAATTTTCTGTCCAATTGATAAGTAGCCTATGTGTCGTAGAACAGTGATTATTATATATCCACGTTAATACTACTAGTCTTTGAGGACAAAGACAAACATAAAAACTGTCTTTTTTTCTATCAAAATACCACCCTGCAAATCAGTTCAGTAACAGAAAGCAACATCAATTAATGCAAACTTGTGAGTATGAGCAGTTTAAACAATATCTGTGAACAAAAATAATGAGTGGACATCTAAACTTGTAGACCTACTGTGAGTGTAGGAAAGAAACAACCTGGAGCCACAAGAGTTTGAATGCTTTTCTGCTTCTCTTAAGCACCTAAAATCTGTCTCATTCATTGTCTCTCTCTCAGCAGCAGCTGTTCGTGGTTTCATTTTTCTGCAGGGGATATAAAAAGGATGAGTGGTTTCCTCCAAGGTGGTCTATAGCCATCTGAATCCAACAGAGGTGTGCTAACACATAATGATAATAGCAATTTAATTGTACATCCATCCAGGGGTGGACTCACAAAACAAATTTTAGGCATGGTGACAAAGAACAGATTGTGCCGAAACAAGCAGAAACTGGGTTTCATATTCAACAGAGATATATTCAACTTTCTTGTATACTTGCATTTTTCACAATAATGAACTCACCTAACCTAACTCACTTTTTCCTAGAACAGACAATTTCCACTTAGTGCCTTAAAATGGCAGCCAATATAACCTTATAATGAATAGAAAAAGATTTGTGATGTTCAGGAAACGTCACATATTGAATTTGGCTTTGAATAGGACCAGCAGAGGCCCCGAGAAAGAGCCAAGACCAGAGCCAAAGCCTCACTGACCAGGTCTGTTAGTCCTGGTCCAGCACAACAGGCGTAATGAGGAACACATGGTCTGACAACCCAGAGCCAAGTCAGATCTTGGGTCTGTATGTGAGACACAGCGACACAGAAATATACTCTAATTAAAACTTTTAAATGCACTGCTCTGGTAACAGAACTTTGTACACACTCAAAGCATAAGCATCGGTATAATTGAGACTCTTGCCTCTGTATTCTGTCTTCTACTGCCATCTAGTGGTTACCTTTAAATAAAGATTTATTTGCTCTGTAGCATAACCTGTTGACCATCACAAAGTATATCTTCACCTGTCATACAGAGAGTAGATAGCTTTTGTTATATATGTTTGTGTGTGTATGTGTGTATGATTTAATAAATGTTGATTGTCATTATGTTTCATTCTGAGCTATTTGTATATTCAGCATTGGCAAACAAGAACACTGGTGAGTTGATTCTTGGCTTCTGTGTATAGGCTACTAGATATTTACAACATGTATTTTACAGCAAAATATGGCACCTCTGCTTAATGGCATAGATGATCTCAACCATGTTACCAAAGGATATACTAGGGTATAAGGCTTATCATCTGATAATGAATATGAAACACACATAACGAAACACTATCCTTACACTAACTTCTCTCCAGCTACCACCAGAGGGCAGTGTACCCCTGTTGCCTAAAAGGAGGGGGCAACCAGGTGAGTGTTTCTCAAGGTCAGTATTACACATCACACACATAATAGGGTTGTCGAGATGTACAGCAAGATGGAGTAGAAGGCAACACTTCAGCAGAGGAGATGACAGAGAGGTTATGGAAAAGTCTGAAGAGGTGTGATACTGCAGTTCAAGAACGAGAAGAATGCATGCTAGTTTACTTCAAGTCGGTTTTACCAACTGTGTGAAGGACTGTGATTTCTCTTCTGTTTTAAGTGAGTTACTCACTAACACATCCACCATACTGCTTACTTATAATTTGCCTTCCCAATTCCAATCACATCAGCTGAGACTGAGGATGCCGTTGGCGGTGGAAGAAAACATCACTATTAATAAGCCCCTCACCAGGCACACACACACACTCACACACACACATACTCTCTCACACACACACACAGCATACACTGTGTCAGGGAATGACAGAGAGAAGGGTTGGTCTGTCTTTAGCAGAGGCTGCAGTGGTTGCACCATTTGCTCACATGCTGGCAGATACACGCACACACACACACACAGAGAGAGAGAGAGAGAAACCATCTCTGAACTCATCCACGAGAGAAGGATCTGAGCTGTGGAGGAGCTGAGTTAGCCGCACAGACACACATACACAGATAACCACACACACACACTGAACGCCTGAGCCCCCATTGGTCGGCGTCTCTCCACCCCACCGCGGGAGTCTCTGAGGGGTCTGCTGCAGTACTCTGCTCCAGGGGCCTGGAAACGCTGGAGTGAGCCATTTTTTTCCTTACTTCTATTTTTGGGCTGGATATTGGAGGTCCACAGCCTCCCTCATTTTCCACTGTTTCTTAACATACTGGTTCCCAGTGTAGGCTGTTTGCACAGCTTCAGTTCCTTCTCTGCAGACAGAAACAGCAGTAAGGCCTGTAGCTCAGACAGGCAATATGATACCACTGAGAATCTGTGCAATAAGCTAGTGAGGAAGGACGCATAAATCGTGCCTCCGCTGCAGGGCCCAGGGGCAGCAACCCAGTGCTCAGCCAGCCATGTAGACTCAGGCCACAGCTAAAAGAATTTGGAAAGGACCCTTCCTGCAGCCCATCCCCCCATACAAGAAGACATGATTTTACTAGTCTCCTCCCAAGCCAGCAAGGAATCCATGAGCACAGTTTTGTTGTTTTTAAGTCAAACACAATGGTCTTGTTTTACATTTCCTGCCTTTTGCTGTAGTGAAACTGATAGAAAGTGCTAATGTGTTGTCAATAACACTGTATCAAACAACAGATACAATTTTATTTGCATTACAGTGATGGTGAGAAAATGTAAAAAAAAAAAAAAAAAATCCTGGATTTTGACTCAGTATTTTAAGAGGACAATCCACTGAAATTTGTCTCACATCACACATCACAAAGGCTATTTAGAGCTCCCTCTGCACATCACAGGGGTGTTACACCTGAGGGATAAAACTGCAAAATAAGGCAGGGGATGTTGTGGGTTGTTTATTCTTCCATTAATTATTAAACACAGGTATGACTGCAGGTCATAAGCAGAGCTAAACAATGACATTGAAATGCGCATGGTGGAGTTGATGATGATAAACACAGCTACAGTAGTAGTACAGATTTTACAGGATTGGTGCTTGAAGGTACCTGGCAATGGCATGCACTTTTCAGTTAGGCCTAATATTTAGACAGACCATCAAAATTAAAAACAGGCTGTAATACAGAAAAGGGGAGCATGTTGTAGGTATGCAGGCAGTACCTGCAGCGGATCAATCAATCTCATCAGGGAGAGCTCTTCAACCCCAGTTCTGGAGTAAAACACAAGAGTATCTGCCCACATTCATAAAATAGAGGGAGGTCCCTAATTCCACAATAGCCTATAGGGCTTCAGATTCATGTAGGAACCTGTCAGAGGGAAGTAGCATGTTTATGAATGAACAAGCTGCTTCTCTGCCCGAGTTCAGTGTGTAGTCTGTTTAGCAAACGGGTGAATAGGGATTCCTGTGTGATGTGGAAACAGCCATCATTGCATTTTAATCACACTGTGTGCGTTTTTACGCATTTCCCACTTTTTTTTTTTTAAGGTGCATTTATAAAAGTCTTAATAAACTTTAAAACAAAAGGTACTTCTGTGTAAGGAGGGCATTTACAGTTTGTGAGCTGTGTACAATGGCTATAAGAAAGTTTTCGTATTCCTCAACTATTAGGTGACACCGTTGATTGACAGTATATGGTTTTTGATGTTTGGATTTTACGCAGTGGTTTCTGTATCTCCGCGGCCTCAGAGATGGGTATCCGGCATATTGATAGTGGTGAATGCCAGCGGGCATTAGAACAGCAAGCGGCCATCTGCCAGCCTAGCGAACTAGCAACCCCACCAGCTGCAGTCGCAAAACGCCCTACAAAGCAGGACATGCATGCAGCTTCTGACGTCTGCGGCCACACTGCGCTACAAAGCCCAGAAAAACCAGGAGCGGAAACAATGAGAATCAAGCTTATAGACGCCGCATAGGTCCACGACCAGCAAGTTTTTGAGAAGAGGCTGCCGTTAAGTGCACATCAGTTCATTTCGGATGACCGGTTTGTGCGATTATTTTTCCACAGTGAAAAAATATACATAAAAAGACTCATGCAGGGGCACTTTAATACCCCGACATGGCGACGGCAAGAAAAGGGAGAGAGCTTTTTACTATTTTGGAAACTAGCGCGGACACAGAAAGTAGCACCGTGTGCGACAGTCAAGACTCTCCGCTTAATCTTTCAGCCGATGTGAAGTGGTTTGAAATACCGTACAGAAAGCCAGACTCGGACGAGGAAGACGAAGTGCGGGAGGAGGAGGAGGAGGACGGCGAGGGCGAGAATGGATTCACGAGCACAGCAGCAGCCGCGGCGGAGACTGCAGACGCGGCCAGCTTCATCGCAGGAGGAGGCTGCAACATAATTTTGGTCACTGGTAGTAATGGGATCAAGCACGACGAGGAGGAGTACGCAGAGGACTGTTATTATTCTACCTCCACTCACTGCTCTGATACCACCTCAAACGATTCGGATATTGATTTCTCCGATTTGGAGGAGGAGGAGCGCAGGAGTTTTTTCAGCTTTGAAGATGACTTGGACGAGGACTGCACTTCTCCAGACTTCTGGGGTGAACCTGACCAGGTAATTTCAATCGAACCATTCTCCGCTGTCAGCGGCCCGCAGCACTCGCTGGGGGATGATGCTGACACCCGTGACTATTTCCGGATACTCTTCCCAGATTCTCTTTTTGAACACATGGTAGAACAAACAAACAATTACGCCCTCTATCGGCAAAGGAGGAGTGGAAAATCAGACCCCCACTGGCACCCCACTGATGTCAGAGAGATGAAAGCTTATGTAGGTCTGAACATTCTTATGGGCATCAATCAGCTTCCAGACACCGGCATGTACTGGGCAAGTGACATTTTCATAGGCAATGCAGGCTTTAAAAAAACAATGACAGCCAGGCGCTTTGAAAAACTCACCCAGTATCTCCAGCTGTGTGACCGTGAGTCTGAGCCCGTGCGGGGGGAGCGTGGATACGATGGTCTCTTCAAAATCAGGCCTCTACTTGATGTGGTGGAGAACACCATGTGGGATGCATACATGCCCAACCGCTGTTTGACCATAGACAAGTGTGCCATTGTCATGAAAGGACGTTTCTCCCCCACCCAGTACATGCCCTCCAAGCCCCTGAGGAAGGGGCTGACAGTGTGGATGCTGTGTGACTCACGCTCAGGCTACTGCCACCGGGCCAAGATCTGCGTAGGCAAGCCCAGTGAAGACGAGGCAGTGGCCTCCCTGGGCTACAGGGTGGTGACCTCCCTGGTGCGTGGCCTGGAGGGTCAGTACCACCATCTCTTCATGGACAGCCTCTTCACCTCAGTGTCCCTCCTCCAGAGGCTGCTGAGGGATGGACTGTACGCCTGCGGGCCCACGCAGCCGGGGCGCAAAGGTTACCCAGAGGTCCTCCGCCCCCGAAACGTTGGAAAGCTGTCCCAGGGTGAATTCTACCAGTGTCAGCGTGGCAACCTGGTTGCTACAGTGACACGGGATGTCAAAATGGTTAGCTGCCTCTCTACCAATTCTGCTCCAGGGATTGTGGGTATCAATCCAGGCCGGCAGCAGCGTGAGACAGATGGAGAGGGGGAGAGCGACAGCATGGACAGCTCAGGTTTGTCTTTCGGTGTACCCCGACCTCTGCCCCTGCTGTTGTACCAGGAGAACATGAGGGGAGTGAACCTGTGTGACCAGCTGAGGGAGTGCTACCAGGTTGGCAGGCCGTGTAAGAAGTGGTGGCGCTACTTCCTGTGGTTCTACGTGAATCTGTGCATCGTCAACGCCTACATCATCCTGAGGGAGAGCCGAGGGGGCACCCCGCCGGCGGGCTTCAACGGCAAGCAGTTCACCCAGCGCCACTTCCGCGTGCGACTGGCACAGCAGCTGATCGGAGACTACCAAGGGGCAAGGGGCATGGAGAGGGCAGCGCGCAAGAGACACGCCGATTCACCCATAGAGTACGGACACCGCCTGGAGCGCATGTCAGAACGCTCTCGTCGCTGCAGGAACTGCACCAACAAGGGACTGCGACACGAAAGTGTGTTCGGCTGCAAGATATGCAATGTCCACCTATGCAGAGGAGGTTGCTTCTCTGAGTTTCATAAATAAAATTTAAGTGTTTTTTTTGTTTGTTTGTTTGTTTTTATATCCTTTGTGTAATCAAACAACTTGTGTCAAGGGATTTTTACAGTAAAACAATTTGTAATTCCAAAGGTTACCACTACAAGTGCACAATATAGTCACACACTTTATGTAGAGCTAGTTTTAGGATAGAAGTATTACTGCACGTACATTAGAGAAAATAAACTGAGAAACTGTAGATTATTTGAATAAGTATAGAATGTTTTGGCAACTTGCCTTCTGTAACACTGACGGAACTGCCTTGTGTCACTTTTTTATACGTTTAAAATATGTTAAGGATTTTATATGAAAAAGAAGAAATCAAACTTTTCTGCACTTACAATAGATCAGAAAATGTTTACTATGGGAAGTTTATCTCTCTCCTTTTCCAAAATAAAAACTTCATTATGATGAACTTAACCGAATCACCTCTTTCTTTTTATGTGGTATTAAAACAACATCAACATGGTTAATATTTAACAGGAAAAACAACGTTAACGCATTAACTGAATTTACACTGGTTTAAAGTAGGTTCAGCTTTGGTTTCTCCTTTTCCTCCACACACATGAAAATCTGTGTTTCTGGGCCTTCAAAGGGACACAGCTTGGAGCAATTAGAGAGTAGAAAAAGCCCCTCAGTACTCTCCAGCCAACGGACCCAGTGATGCCATTTCTTTCTCCAACCGCACTACAGACACAGAGCCATCTGTGGCCCTATTACACAGAGTCCAAACCTAAAAAGTGGTACTTGTCACTGACATGATTGGAAAATGGAAGGAAGATGACAGAAACACACTTTTTGGTAGAAGAATCTTTGTGACTGATGGGTTAGAGTAAGCTCAAAGGGTGAGGATGTTTATTTGAGGGTGTGCTGATCCTGCTATCCCAAGAGAGGAGGACAATTTGAATGAAGAAATATTTGTGACTATTGTGAAACATACTGTTCCCATCAAAGCTTTTCTGTCCACTCTGCTTTCAGACTGGCAAGCTAAAGTCTGTATGTGGGCAGAGATAGGCGGCTTCAGCAGGTCAGACTAGCCGTCTCCTGTGTCTCCTTCTGAGGTCTCTCGCCTTCCTCTCTCTCCCTCTCTTTTAGCATACTGTCTGTCTATCTCCCTCTCTCCCTCTCTCCCTCTCTCTCTCTCCTCAGGCTCTGCTGTGCCATCCTACACATTCACACACACACACAGACACACACACACACACACACACACGCACCCTCCCTTCCCCTTCACTCCACTCCCTCACTCTCCCTCAGCCGTTCCCCAGCTGGGAGAGGGTTAGTCAACTGGACGCCCATCCCGCTGATCTGCGGGAGCCCCGTGGGGAGTTACCATGGCAACCGTGGCCGATGAAGACAGGGAGTCGCCAGCAGGCCCGCATGGTTGTCATGGTACTGGCTCTGGCTATGGAGGTGGGGGGTGCCAGAGGCCACACCTCCCTACTCCAAAACCAGGCAAGGCTGTGGTGTGTGTGTGTGTGTAGGGAGCTGGCTGGCTGACAGCCTGCACACTGTACACGGAGCCAGACTGGTTACCAGGCAGGCTCTGCTACGGCACAGCCAAGGCCATGACAGCAGCCAAGAATGAACCAAACTGCTGCTCTGGAGACGTCTTCATGCAGGTGTAGGATTCAGGGATTAAAGGAATCTGTCACACCGTGTTCTGCATCATACCAAACCACACTCAACATTTCTATTCTGTTCTATTAAAGACATGAGACACACTGCTGCTTTGCAGATATCTTCATGCAGATGTAGAGGCATGGATTAGCTAAATCTGTACTGGGTACTGCGCTACATAAAACCACACTGCAAATTTATTTTCCGTTCTGTTCAATCACATAACATTCAGACAAGTATTTTCCATGTGTCCAACATTTTCTGAGTTGTGTCAGGAGCTGTCAGTCCTCTTTTACCCAAACAGTGATCATACTGCCAAAGTTATTGCAGTTACTTACAGTAATTTATATATTAAAAGCTGTTCAAGTCATTTTTGACATGTTATTTCAATTACATTTGATGTTTCCACTTAAATATTGATACATTCTCTAATAGACTTAAATGATACATGATGACAAGTCAATTGTGAGCTGAAATATGACTTTAATTTTCAATTCCCAGAATATCAGTGCAGGGGCCTTGTACAGCAGGCCAGTGGAATCTGAAGCCTTTGTTGGTCACTCTTGTGCTTTTGTATTATTAATGGTGAGAGTAGAACATTGCTGGTTTTCTTCTCTGTTTTGTGGGATGAACATGAAATCATCAGGATCTGTTTGTGCTGAGTCAGAACCAAACACTGTTCTCTCTCTCTCTCTCTCTCTCTTTCTCTCTCTCTCTCTCTCTCTCTGGATAGGTGGGTGTGCTGTATGTGGTGTCACAATAGCCAAATCTAATGTTTCCAGGATGGATCCTGACCATAAAATGCTCAGCTCTCAACATGTTTCCCCTCCTGGGCAGGGAAAGATCTCTGAGTCTGTCAAGAACATGGGCCTGGTTTCACTTAGGAACCGCTGGTTGGGCAACACATGTACTGTTCGAACCATGAATGTGCCTTTGTTCAATACTTTTCTCTGTTGCAAAATGAGTCCATGGACAAGGACGTTTCCGTAACGCTTAATTCTCAGCTCTCGCTGATTCATTGTTTGTCTCTCGGCTGTAGTGTGTGAATGTTCATTCTCGACAGTCATGATTGTGAGGAGACAATGAATGACTTCTCAAATGTTAACTGTTCATACCTGTTCACATCAACTATTGTCTCATAGAGAAGCAACCTTCCCTCACCTTAACAAGTTTATCTTATATTCATTTTATACAGCTTTTTATGGAGAGTAAATTTACTCAAATAACCAGTTTCCCAGTTTATGCTAGTTTGTTCACAACAGTTCACAAGGAAATATTGTGCTTTTACTCCACTACATTTGTCAGGTGTAGTTACTAAGTTTCAGATAAAGATTTTACATACAAACATAAAACATATTGTAAACTTATAAAAGAGAATTCATGGTCAAAGACTAACTAGCTTTTTGGATTGTGAACCTTTTCCAGAAAAACACACAAAAGCAACGTTGAGATGGGGCCTCTTGTCACGTTTAGATGACAGAAAGTTGTAAGCAGTTCCACAAAAGAGACATTTCCCCATGAAACTTCTCACATGGTTTCGTTTAAATAAGAGCCTTAGGCTCAAGGGTCTAAAATTTTCCAATATCTTACTAAAGAAGCAAAGATTAGAGAATATTCCAGAAAATTAAAACAGATTTGTGTTGCAGAACTTTGTTTTTTTCTTCTTTCCCACATCATTAATCATCTCATGAGTCTTTGGAGGACTAAACTACCTAACTGTATATAAAGAACTTAAAACAAGCTCCCCCTCAAGATGCAACAGTAAAATGTATGCATTGATGCATAAGTATTAACAATCTAATGATGTAATATATATGATGATATGTCAATAACAGTATGTCAATAACAATATTTTCAGGAATTTGTACCTCTACTTGTGATACTTTAATTACCCTGTACTTTGATTTTAAAGGCAGGACTTTTACTTGTAATGGAGTAGTTTTACATTGTAGTATTAGTACTTTTACTTAAGTAAAGAATCTGAGTACTTGGATTTAAGTCCTTTCAAATGAACCTGACAGGCAACTAAGTGACATACATCTCCATCTAGTGGACACGAGAACAAACAGTGAGCAAATTCTCAAGAGCTTCAGTCAGTTTGAACTTCCCCAAGAAAACATCTGCTTAGTTAAATGCAGCTACACTGAACGGACGGATTTACTCTGAGTTGTTATTTTGAGTGCTGTCATACAGCATGTGCATCGCTGTCTCTTGGTCTAATGCATCCTTTTATCCAGGGAGCTTTCTAAACCAGATGGATCTCTTTGGTTTTTGCTGATGTGGTTTTGGTGAGCCCAACAGAATGACGAGAGGAAGTTTGATCTCTGAGTCTCTTGCCAGCGGGACATCAAGGGTGACCTGTAAACAAAAAAACAAAGCTTTTAATACTGTTTTTAGCTTATGCATGCCAAATACAGGGGAAATATGCAAATATACTTAACTTTATATAAATTCCATAATAATTCAGTAAAAAATCATACAAATACTTCATTTTTAAATGAAAGAAAATCTCATTGAAATCAAAAGTTTAATTACTTTTGATTTCTGTCCCTCAGTCACTACACCAGTGTTTACTGAAAGCATTGATTTTGAGCTGGTGGCAGTTATAGTAATATGACACTTTTCACTAAATGTCTCCACATAAAGTGTGTGGACAAGCCATAACGACTCTCCTCCTCCCTCTCTGTCTCCCTCTGTCTCACTGCGTCATACAGCCAGTGTGTGGTGCTATTGTCACAAAAAGTCTTCCACAGAAATGTTTTGTAACACACTCTATCCCCAAGCCAAGTGTATTTTTCATGGCATCAATGACATCTTAGAAAAAGGATTTTCTCTTTTGGCATCAATACTCATTGGTAGAACACTAAAATCAGGGGGTGCTACCATTTGCATTGTCTCACACAGTATTTAATCAAGATATGATTAAATAATGGAGTCGGGTGTGGACAAAACTGTGATAATAATCCCATTATACTGTATATGTGATCACAGCATTAGTACCTTGAGTCTGTACTCCAGCTTCATCATGCAGCAGTTGAAGAAGGTAGGGGGGGTCTGTGGAGGGATACTCATCACTTTGGTTATCGTTTGACTGGTCCCAGCTGGAACAGAGTCTCCCGTTCCAAACAGGATGTCATTTGAGTGCACTGTCCTCTTTGACTGAGCAACAAAGGTCTGCTTCTCACACAGGTAGAATCTGGGTGTTAATGTGCGCGTCGAGTCATTGAGAACTTCTACAGAGACTCCTATTGCCTCACCTGTTTTTAGGAGGAAAATAACATTCACGTTTCAGATAAGGCCACTTCACAGATATCAGTTCATTCTTTTTGAAAGCTGTTTACCTTGCTTCACTCCCATTCTTTCTGAGGTAACATTCATAGTCACTTTTCCAGAGCCAAAAAATGAAATCCTGGTCGCACATTGTTGCTCCTAAAGATATAATCTGTCAGTAAGCCAAGTCTCTGTACACCAGTTTGAACTGGCATCAGGTGGATAGTTGATTATTACAGTATTCTATTACAGTATTTTATAGCTCGTCATTAAAGTGCCATTACAAATTTAACTGGACACAAGTGGAAAACAGAAAGTAAAAGAAAAAACTCATTCAAGTTTAACAGAAGATCACTTCCGTACCTTAAGTCCAATTATTATCATTTCTGATTTGGAGGCAAAGGGGAACTCAGCCTTGGTCAGGAAAGGGAACTCAGTCTTGGTTTTGTGGACAAGCCAGATTGACTGAGTCAACTGTGCTCGCAAACTGTATGTAATCTTGCCCCATTTCCCCTCATAAGATGAGGGCATAACTCTGTAAGGAAATGATCCAAATAAATAAGAGAAATTATTTCAGTTCAGCAGCTGGTAAGGAGGTGTTTATGTTCAATATAAATTTCCTATATAGGGTGAGGTTATTAGCACACGCACATATTGGGAATCTTAAAGGTGAATGGATACACATTTCTCCCAGGGCCGATGATTTCTGAACCTTTGAAAAAGAAACTTTTGTGTTAGTACATTTGTCATCATATCAGAAGCTTTGAGCCATTTTTTGGCACAAGAGAGAGAGACCATACTAACCATCTCCTTTGTTTTTATCCTGAAGAATAATATGTTCAAAATAAAAGTATTCCTTCTTGTCGCTGTGAACCACTGTGGTTAGTCCTTCTTGTTCATGCCATGTCACCTCGGCTTTTCCTTTGGCTCTGACCAGAAAACACTGCACTTTGGTTTCCTTGTTGGTCACCGCTATCACTCTCCCAGTGATAATATCCCCAGGTGAGAAGGTGCCTCGTTCATTGACCTTGTTGTACTCCACCGAGAGATGCTTTACAGTCATGATAAGATTTACATCAAATAACCTTCCCAAAGCTTGTGGAGTGACAGCCGCCTTTAGTGCAAAAAATTAACTGGAAGCCATTTTTAATGGATCCACAGTGGGACCTTAAGTTGATGAACAAGGATGCTGGCAAGGCTTGCCTATGCACTGTAGCAGAACCTGTATCTGTGTCACACATGATCACGTGATTAAGAGCTGCAGGTGTCACTTTCACACAGGTAACTCTAGCCAGCAGCCTTGTAGGCTTAACTAGGCTAAATAAATTGAGATTGACAATGTGCACTGACTGGCCTATATGTGTGAAAATTAATTGGTATTCCTCAGTGAAGACAATTGAAAACTGTCAAAACCACAGTAGCCTACAGCACTGCATAATCAACATATCAATGACATTATATTTACAAAATCATAGCATTCCTTCTATCTTTGTCCACAGACAGTATTATATGTCGGTTACACAACATGCATTATAAAACAGAGTAGAAACATGAGATTTCTTCTGACTCAGATACTGTACAGTTAAAGAGGCTTTTGTAAGTTTTCACTACTGCCAGAGCATATGGTGGTGACTGTCAACAAGAGCCTCAGCCATCATTGTCTTGATAATACCAGAGGTTATAATACATCCTCTGAGCAGCGCTGTGCCTTCAGTGGATATTGGAGGCCGCAGTGAGTCACTATCGGAAAGTGACGTGATTCTCGGGGGGTTAGCTGGTCAGCTTGCTAACTTAAGTAAAAGAAAAGATGTAATACAGACAAGAGTTAACATTATTGTTGCTTTCAACCCCTTAAGACAGCTCTTGGTGAGTAAAGGAATGAAGTTTGATGCTAAACTCACAACATTTGTTCTAGACAGGTGAGTAAACAGCTGTTAATGCTAATGCTTAATGCTAACGCTGGCTATGTAGCAATAGCAAAACTTACAAGACGTTCCTTTAAAGTAAATTAGGAGAATGATATAGAACTTTCAAGTGGCAGGAATACAGTATTGATGATTCAGGCAAGCATCGAGCATCCTTGATGAGTAAACATTAAAGACACATACAGAAGCATTCAGAGCAAGTTTCCTTCCAGTACTGCTGTCCTGCACTATAGAGAATGCATTAAAGAATCACATCAGCTAGTTTTACTTCAGGAGTGGCAACTTCAAGAAAAGATGAAAGTCCAATGAATTACATTTTTCTTTAAGGGTGGCCTAGTGCTTAACAGACTCCGGGTCAGTACCCATTCCACAACCTTTTTGACCAGCCTTCTCAGATTTACTCAAATACATTATTAGTGCCAAAATAGAGATTACATAATGACAAATTAGATACATAAGAAGACAGTTTTGTCATATAGCACACTTCATTACAATCATTACAAACACATTACTGTAGTTTTCATTCAAATGGATACAAGCACATGTGACACATATAGTTTTTTTCATGTGTGAGATGGGATTAGAGTTATCTGAGTTAATTTAAATTGAAAATTTCAGTCGATTCTATGTGGGCTTAATGTCAAGCTATCTTATCTTGCCTTTTGGAGGTTTGTTGTTACGTCTGTGGATATTTTAACTTTTGAATTCACGAGAGTCAAAAAAAATCCCATAATTTGTCTGCACAAGCAGCTTATTATGACCCATAGTTACATTTCATTGTGAAGTGACCTCTAGTGGTTGTAGTAATGATGATGGGAGCAAAGGAGAAAGTTAGGGGATGAGGAGGGGAGGGGTGAACTTTAACACACAGGAGACCACTGTCCTTTCTCTTGTGAAACTTTGTCTCTTTTATCCATGACCATTCCACAACCTTAACCATGTGCTTATCTGTCATGGTATGCCATGGCAGACATTTTATGTTTGATTTTGTTTTGGATTTTGTCGCTTCCTGTTTTATATTGTAGTTGGTTTCCTTGTGTGTCTCAATGTTTTTACTTCCTGTCTTGGTCCTGTTTCTGTTTGGTGATTGTCTGCCCCGCCCTAATGTGTTTCACTTGTGTTCAATCACCCTTACCTCCGTTGTGTCTATATAGTCTCTGTGCTCCCCTTTGTCTGTGTCGGTTTGTCTGTTCATGTCTGGTTTGTCCTTGGTCTGTTCATGTTGGCTGTTATGTTTCCTGTGAGTTACCCGTTAAGTCCTTGTGATCCCCTGTGGTTCATCAGTTTTGTAAGTTCTCCTGTTAATAAAGATTTTTTGCACTTCATTCCCATGTGTTGGCTCCATTTGGGTCCAGCCTTACCCGCACTGTGACACTTACTGTTACCATGGTCTGGTTTGCCTGCCTCCAGTGCGCTTCTATGGGTAATATCCAAGGATTAGAAACAAGCGACCTCTATTGTCGTTCATGTTGGAGAATAATGTGTTGAATACATATATGACAAATGTTTTGCATTATTACTGTTTCCCTTCAGTGTGTTCTATTCCCTATGCAATGAAATGAAGTAAGCAAGGGTGTTTACAGTCAGGATGTGAAGGAGCAGCTGACTGACATGTGCTCAAGTTCATCTCAGAGACATTTGCTAAGAACATCCTACAAAAACATCCATCAAGGTTATGGACATTACAATAAAGAGCCCCTTGTCCTCTGAGCATCTGACATAATTCTTAGACCACAGCATGAAGCATATCGTGAAGTTTCCTTAGCCAGGACGTCACCGTGAAGAGCCCCATGTCCTTGGAGCATCTCACTGAGCATTGGTGTCACTGAGAACAACATCCAGAGAAATTTGGAAGGCTCCATCAGTTTGGCTCTCGGGTAATGTTATTGGACACAACTGGAAGGATTTTGCCTGAATTCATTGAAGCCATATCAAGAGAAGTCATTAATGACCACCTCCAACACTGTTCTGGAAGCAGGCCTGCGTCCACTCTGTGTAGTCAACCATCTTCAGCAAAGGATACCAGACGACCCCAGAAACATTATCCCATCTGTTTCAACCTGCCTCTGAGAGTCACAGGAGCAGTCTGGATTTTATGTGCTTAAATTTTGACCTTGTAAATTGTTCATGTGGAAATTTGAATTAATGAAACCACATTAAAAGGGTACAAGACTAGATAAGACCAGATCTAATAAGTAAGTTGTCCGATGTTCAGTTGCATAGAATAGACAGTTACAGACACTATGAAGGCTTCATAATACATCGTCTTCGTCAGAAGTCAAAGGCAGCTGGACTTGTTTAATCTTTAAGACGTTTCATCACCCTTCGAGGAAGGAGCATGAGAATCCCTGTATTTCCAATGTTGTGCTTCATGAGTTGTGAGGTGAAGAAGCCTCTTCTGGATCAAACAAGTCATAGCTGTCCTTGATTTTAAGAGGTCACCTGATGCCAGTGAACTGTAGACTTTTATAATGACATCTGTGCTTTTTTTTTTTTTTAAACTCCAAAAAGGATAAAGAGGGAGGAGAAGAGGGCTTGAGCTGAGGAATGGACCAAGCACCATCCTCTGTGGATACAGCTGTTACGCTGCAACTGTTGCCTTGACAACTAAAGATCGGGACCAGCTCCAGCAGCTGGCCTAGTAAAATCTCTCTCTCCTCTCTTCCCTTTCTTTAACCTCACACCCCACTTTCTTTCCCCCCTCTGCCCACCAACCCGCAACCCTTTTTTTTTCTCCCAGTCGCTTTTATTTCTCTGTGCTTGAACTGAATATTTGAATATTATATGGTTCTAATGGTTTTGTTGGACACCTACATGATGAGCATGAACTGGACTTTTCTCGGAAAATGTTATAGTATTACAGTATTTATTTTTTTATTTTACAATTTGATTCATTTATATATTTTACACAATTTATCATTTGCAATTCATTTTTCTAATTATCTCTCAACACTTTGTGCTCCATAAGGAGTGCATACAGTATCCAACTACTATAACTACAATATACTTTATGTACTATTTTTCATTGACATTTAAAAAATACAATACTAATACAAAGGTTTGAATTCTAAGTAGTTAAGCTCAGCCTTGCAGGATGAAGCTGTGATGTAGTGCCAGGTGTACAATGCTAATTTGGGGACATACTCTTAAGGCAGGTATTTACCATGCAGTGTTATTTTTTTCAGAATCAGTAAAGGAGGGATACAGTGCATGTGCTCCATAGGGAGGTGGGAGATCCACAGGTTGGGCTCCTGCTTGCTGTGGCATGGTGCTCCAGGTCGGTTGGTTTGGGTTCCCAAATGCTTCAAATGCAAAGCCAGCAGGAGCAGGTAGTTGTTTCAAAACAGGAACCTCAGGCAGGACAACTATAGGGAGTTTGATCTGAGGGTCAATAGCACATTTGATATCCAGCTGGATCTGTGAAAAAGAATGGTGTTAAAGTTTTTATTTATTTTTTAAAAAATCTTCCCCCCTCTGGTTTACTGTAGCATTCCTTTTTCATGAGCTTGTTGAGTTTATTACTGCTTGCAGTTTCCTCGAGAAGAGTCTGGCTGCTGCCTGTAGCACCTTTAGCCACACCCACCTCATGGAACACCCTGACCCTGACCCAGCGGCCAACACAGCCTCTTTGGATAAGGGGCCATTCTATGTAGTGGGTGTTCCATGAGGGGCTACAGGCCGAAGCTAGACCTTATTAGGGTTTCCTTTGGTGATTCTGTTGATGTATGATCTGCATTTTTATAAGTTATTTTAATTTCTTTGACTATTAGCCCAGTCATTGTATGAACTCACAAAAAGGAAAATCTTTACTTTGCCCTTTTCAATATGTTACCATTATTATGGTATAGCAAAAGTACTAAGGATATCCCTAAAAGGGATTTGTTTATATCCGTTTTTTAGTTTTATATCATTGCTAACTGAAAAAGGAGGAAGACTGAACAGGAAGACATACAAAATGATAAGCATGAACAGAGTGGCCCAGAATGAGGAACTGCAGGATTACCTCCCACAGTCTAATGACCATAATGCAGTTTACCTTCAGCCTGTACTCCAGCTTGATGATGGAGCAGTTCAAGATGGAGGGAGCTAGTTCTCTGGGGATGGAGATCACCTTGGTCACAGTCTCTTTGCTAGAGGATGCAACAGCCTCAATCTTCTCCTTAAGGATCTCGTTTGTGCAAACTCTCCTGCGACCCTGGGCAAAGAAACTCCTTTTCTCATACAGCATGAACTTGGGCTTCACTGTACGGCTTGAGCGATTGCTGATTTCAACTATGACTTGAAATACCTCACCTGTAATATGAAGAAAGGAAAGTTAGTCATTTTCTGAATCATAGAATCACGTCTTGATAGTTGTTACTATTCTGTATTAGGTTTTTTCATTTAACAGGGGAGCTTTACCAGTGATCCCGTAAACCTAAAATGTGACTTGTGATAGTCAATACAGGCACAATCCCTCACTGCTGTTACACACAGTGTGGCGTGAGTTCCTTTAAGGTCCAGCTTAATCAACATTAGCTGTGCCTTCAAGTTCCCAGCAAGTCCAGTGTACACTGATAATTTGTTGGCAGGCTGGGCAGATGAATGCACCCACTCAGGGTGCTACTAATCATTCACATCATGACTTCAATCACTATCAGTTTCAAACAGGTTTGACCAGGTCTGGCATCTCTGAACAGATTTCTGACACGTCCTGCTGGTTGCCTCTATTTGCCTTAAGTACTCAGGGCCTCTATGACAGGAACTAAAGAGAAAGATTTCAGCAGCTGGAGGGACAACGGTTGTTACAATGTCATCTTCTTATCATGACTTACATACAGCTCATTCATTAATCAGCAGTGTTAAGATGGAGATGAGGAAAGACCACAGGAAAAATTTGCATCTTTCTTGAAGTATGAAGCTTCTGCACTAACAAAGAACAAGGTTCTCTTCTATGAGCATCAAATCATTCTCATGACGCAGTCCAGAGAGTGGTCTCTGGTAGAGCAGAAGCATTTCCACATGGCCCTCAGTGGATTAGTTACACAGGTTTCCTGTCCTTATGTAGGTTAGATAGCAGTGACGTGTAAGGGAGAAGAAGTGTTACTAAAGAAGAGCTTGCAATTGATGTGTCACAGTTCTGCATCTCAGGTCACCTGCATCACTTCAGCATTCCCTTTTATCCAGCTCCCATTCAGTAATTTTCCTTTCACCCTGTTCTCCCGAACCTCCCTGCATTAGCCACTGCCATCTCGTCAAGCCAACTCCATTCACTTGGTCACACAGCTGTTCCTGTTGTACCAGGAAGATTTCTACGTTTTTTTTGTTTTTTTTCTCGATTAACCTGCCTGCTCCAGTTTCTGCCTTGGTAAATAAAAGGTGTCTACAAACTGCTTTTGTTGTACTGTGTGCTGCATTTGTGTCCTACACACGCCCATTAGTGTCTTTGATGGAACATGTATGTAGTAGTAATAGTAAACACTGTTCACTCAGCCAAACTTAATATACCTGCTCTTCAAAATAAGTGAGACAGATCTGTCCAGTAACTGAACAAGGAAAGACAGTGAATCAAAATCCTCCAGGTGAAGTATTGCCTCTACAGACTAGATTATTACCTTGCTTGTATCCCATCCGCTTGGTGTGAACATCCATTGAAACATTTCCTGAGCCAAAAAGTTTGACAGATTTGTCCTTGCTGCCATACTGAGGCTCCTGAAACAACAGATCCCCACACTAGGTTAATGCAGGTAGATAATTGTCTCCTCTGCTTAGACAACATTTATTATATGAAAAAAATGGTTGTATTTTGAAAGTTAAATGATTTCTTACCATAAGCCCAGGAATATCCATATCTGCTTTGGAGACAAATGTGAAGTGGACTTTGGCTGTTTTTGTCAGCTTCATTGATTGTTTAAGCTCTGCCCTCAACTTGTGAACAATTTTGCCTATGGAGGCTTTGAAGGATGATGGGATTTTTCTGTAAAGTATAATAATAGAAAATGTAAATGACCCAAATACAAATAAGACATCAATTTAAAAGAAAGATTAAGTTAAGAGTAGGCACCTGTCAGGAATCTTGAAGGAAAAGGGAAATACGTGTCTTCCTTTACCAATGACTTCAGTGCCTGGAAAAGAATAACTTACTATAAGTTTTGGTATAAGTTTTAAACAGTGTGGGCATAATGGCTTATCTAAAAGTCATTACATTTGGTACACTGTATCGTACATGAATTATTGTATTAATTTAATACGTTACCATCTTGTCTCGCTTCCCTCAAGATATGATGTTTGACTTCATAATATTTCTCATCAGACCAGTAAACATGATGTTGATGTTGTCCGTAATGTTCATGCCAGCAAACCCGAGCTTTTCCTTTTGCCACAAAAATAAGTGATTGGATTTTAGTTTCTTTAGAAACCTCCACAATGATTCTTCCATTGATGGTATCTCCATTTGTGAAGGTGTTCTCGCTGTTGATGGCATCGTATTCAATTAAGAGGTTTTTCATCCTCCAAAGAGAAATACACCGTGGAAAATAAAATTCTCCTGTAAAACCAAGAAGAAAACCAAGCCTACTAAAACCCTGGATGGTGCTGCTCGACACTGTTTATATGTGGTCTCAAGCATGCAACTCTTGCTAAACCTGTTTTTCTTGTAGCATTCCTGCTCCAACAGACACACAGCCACACACGGTTACAGGAAGAAGCATTCATCGCTACACACCGCTGTTACTCAAAGACATGAAATGCAGTAGCTTGGATGCAACTGGATGGTAACAATCAAAGTAATGCACACACTGTTGTCAAGAATGAGTATGCTGTCCTGACAACCACCCCAGTGGGCGGAGGGTAACACCTGTCTTTAATCTAGGTTTGCGACTGTCACATGCTGTGGCTTACTCAGTGCATCATGTGACATATTTTCCGATCATGACGTCAAGTAAATTTCCATTTACTGCACATACTGTATGACATAATGGGATTTTAGTCCAGAGAAAGTTACAGTAGAATTAAACTTTGCAATTGTGACAGCTAAGAATATTCACAGTATGGAAATAATATAGAAGAAAGGTTTCACTAGGTGATTTGTTTCATGACTCAACTGTACATAAACAATGTTACTCTGGATGATCCGCAGGCTTCAATGTAAACTTTATTCATTCTGAATTTTTGTGTAAATAAAAATACTATAATGGTCCGTGGTGTCCATTATTTAACACACCCATGAAATTTCTGGAAAGACAATGCTGCCGTTTTGTTCAAAAATATTTAATATTTTGAGCACCACAAATTAAATTCCATCACTCATATTTTGGTGGCAACATATAGACATGTGACAAATTAAAAGAAAAAAACAAAATGTATATAGGTTGCTATAGACCATATTAGCAGATAATGCTGGTGTCTAACAAACAGTTTCACTCTGATCAGAAAGTTTTGAAAGAAAAATACAATTTTAGGAAACAAACTCAAACAAGATAGTGATGAAATGTAACTTTTCTATCCTTTTAATTCATTTCTCTGAAATGTTGCCAAAATCTGTCAAAGGAGGATACAGCCCATGAGCTTCATAGGGAGGAGGGGGGTCAAAAGGCTGGGGTGCTGCTGGTGGGTTTGTCTTCCCGAATGGTTCCAATCCAGAGTCAGAAGAGGCGGCAGCAGCAGCAGCGGCGGCAGTAGTAGCAGCAGGTGGTGGTACCACAGCAGGAACCTGAGAGGCTGGCATGATGATTATGGGAAATTTGATCTCTGGGTCTAAAGCATATTTGACATCAAGGTAGACCTGTGGAAAACACAGCTGATGTAACATTGTTGGATTTTATTTGTTCTGCCTTATATCTCCAAAAAAAAAAAAACACATACAGTATTTTATACATGCATCATGTGTCTGCGAACACACAATGCTTGATTTGATATCTTTTCAGTTTCCCTGACGACTGACCAATTTATATTTCCAGCATCAGGTTATGCTGTATATTGACTGAGGATGTCATCTAACCAAACAATTATCACATGTCCTAGATTTATCACTAATGTCAGTCTTAGGCTTTGTGTTCACATTATGTTTTAATTAAGTGGTTTAATAACTCTTGGTAAATGTGATGTCTTTGCTCTACAAGATTAAATTATGAATTCACATGTTTTGCTATTGTCACAATTATTTGCATGCTGTGTGCACAACTGACCCCAAACACACTTCAAAAGGATCCGGCAGCTGAAGGATTTTAGTGTGTAAAGGCACAACACAGGCACTGCATTCAATACTGTGCTGTTAAGCATGCCTTTCAGAAAGCAGAAAGTTAGGAAACACCCATCTCCATAAAACATAACAGGAGCCAATATCCCTTCGGTTTTTATTTCCAATTTTGCTGCTACATAATTCAGAGATTAAATGCTTCACACACAATTCTATTAGGAGCTCAGATACCTAAAATTGTCAATAATTTTTCAGGAGACATTTTTTGTGCACAGTCACGTAAGACAGGCACACACACCTGTGTTGCCAGTTTCCTGGTCACAGAGCTGCTTACCCTGAGTCTGTACTCTACTTTGATGATGTTGCAGTTGAGGATGGAGGGCTCCATATCATGGGGGATGGTGATGACCCTTGTGACCTTTTTCGAAGCAGAAGGAGTGATGGCTGTTCCCACCTCTTTCAAGATATCTTTAGTTTCAAGTCTTCTTTCCCCATTTGCGAAGAAGCTGTGCTTTCTGTACACACAGTACTTGGGCTTGATTTCACGAGAGGACTTGTTGATAATGCGGACAACAACCTTTAATCCTTCTCCTGAGAGAGAAAAAGACCGGAAATGTCAAAACAATCCTTGACATGAGACTGGTAAGTGTCAATATCACTGAGGACTCTCACCTTGAAAGAATACTGTTTTTTCAATGTCTGCAGTCATGGTTACTGCGCCTGAGGTGAAAAGGTTAAATTTCTTCTCCATAATTTTGTGCTGATGTGTCTGAAAGACAAAATTGATTAATGCAATACTGACAGAGAGAAAACACTTTAGCCTTTAGTCTGGTGCCTAAAATCTCTATATATCCAGCACATGCTGGAGTCAATTCAACAGGTCTAGTGTTAGAATAAAATAACCATTAGATAATCACTAACAAGTACACATAACAAACATTTCAACTTCATTGTATGGCCAAAGTGATTTTGCCAGTAAGACTGAGCATGTTGTGTGCATTTTTAAAGGTTGGGTTTGCTGAATGCCAATATTCAGTCCTGAGGCCTGACCTACAAAGCACGATTCTTTTGGTTAGCAAGATAACTTTAGGTTCAGTTCTATGACGGTGGTTCACTTCTTACCAGGTAAGTTACCCTGGTAACTGATGCTAAACTCCTGTCCTACTCTGACACCAGTTAACTTCAGAGGATCAAATGAAAACCTGTGACTACTTGCAACCTAGATGGTTGCTATTTATTGTACTATGAGTTTCCACAGATCTGGACAGCCTTGGACATGGAATAATTTGTAGAAAGATGAACTTATATCCATTGACAACTTTAGGGGTATCATAAAGTAGTTAATGAGACATATACATCAAGCTCAAACTCTCGTGTCGTAATTGTGGTATTTTATGTTTTATTTTAAGATGTGGTATGTTTGCATGGCCACTATCCTGGCCAGATCTCTCAAAGGTTTTTTTTTTTTTTTTTTTTTTAAATCGCAATGGGACTTCCTGGTAAAAGAAAATGGGAAAAAAATAAATAAATAAATAAATAAAGAGCAGCAGACAAAACAATCGGTTTGCTGTTCCAGACCTTGCATGTGCCCGTATGGTTTTAAAAGCTTAACAGCCTCTAACAAATGCAGGAGGAGGTTCACACTAAATAAATTAATAACTATTATAGCTTCGTTTTACCTGAACAAAGATTCTTTAAACCTGACAGGTTTTCTGACAGTGTTAACACTTTTACTCTCTTCATCACTGCAGCTCAGAGTAAATTGAGGAAACTGACCGTAACTGGAAATAAAAACTAAAGACTGATGTCTTTTATTAGAAAAATTATCCACACACACTTAAATATTTCTCATGATTAGAAATGAACATTTCAGTCATATTGGCCTTATCAGACATGAACTACTTCTTGTTCTGGCATCAAACAGTCTGACATTGACTTTTTTTCCACCTGCATCATATGTTCATAACCAGCTTCTTAGTACAGGTTATCAGGATGGCCAATGTCAAGTTAAATTAAGAGATTACAAAAAGTTATCCAGCTGAACTTACTTCATAGTATAGATTGCTCAACACACCTCCATGCAGGTAGTAAACCAGGGCTGGCCATCACCAACCCTAGCAGATTTTTTTGTCTGTTTTGGAATGACAGGAATGAAGATGTAATTAAGCACATACCTTTATCCCAGGGACACTGACATGGTCCGCTTTGGACACAAAGTTGATCTTAGTCGAATCTTTACTGGTAAACCATGTTGATCTGCTCACCTTGGCTTCCAGCAAGTACACAATCTAACCATTGGAACCAGTGAAGGAGCAGGGCACATCCCTAATACACAAGAGAAGCAGGCCAGAGGAACATGGGAAATTGACTGCAATCAATCAAATGAATATAGGCTACAGGAAGTCTATGATATAATTGTGGGTTTTTAAAATCATTCAATCAAATCTACCAAAAATAAACTACAGCTGCAAAGAGGTTACACCATTAAGATGTTTTTCAGAAGATAATATGCAAGTACCGTATTTTCATGTCTGGAGAGGATAAGGGCCTGTCTGCTCTAATTCATCATGGAACCATTAAAAAAAAAAAAGATAACTTACTGTAAAGGGATCTGAAATTTGAATGGGTAGACATGGCGTCCTGGGACAAAACCACAGCTGTCTGAAAAAGGAAAGGCAAAAGAAGATAATGTGCTGACATGTTTGGGGTTGGGGGCACGATGCACTTGTCACGGTGCGAGTAAGGCTGGACCCAAATGCAGCCAACAAATGGGGATGAAGTGCAAAATTGTTTATTAATGGAAGACTTACGAAACTGGGCAACCAACAGAACAGGGGCCAGTGGACAGGAGGGAAAGCAACCGGGAAAGAGACTGGGACAACAGGGGCAGAGCAGAGCATCCACCGATGCTAAGGGGCAAAACAGGGCGACCCAGGGAGACAAGGGGGGAAAAATGTCTACCAAAGATAAAAAACAAACTTTCAAAAATCCTCGGCAAAGTAGCCAACCCATGCCAAACTCTTTAACACATAAAATCACATTTAAACTCTATACATTACAGCTTCCATTCAAATATGAAATCCCTCCTACCTGTGAGAGTTTTATCTCGGATGAAGTAATGTTTCAGGCTGAAGTACTTCTGCTTGGAGTGGTAAACAACAGTACCATAGCCTTGCCTCTCTGTCCAGTTCATCTCAGCTTTCCCTTTGAACTTTATGAACAGGTGGTTTATCTGGCAGTCTTTGGCCACCTCCAGAGTGACCTGACCAGTAACCCAGTCGCCATTGGTAAAAATGTCTTTCCCATTAATGGAGTTATAGGTGACTTTGAAGTTCTTCACAGTAAACACAGCACATGGCACTAAGAAATATTGAAAGAATTGAAGATCGACCACCTCTGACTTCCTCGACAGGTGTGTATGAAATTTAAGGGGGAATCAGGTTTATTTCCATGATATTGCCTCCTCCCCTCATTATTCATTCATTCAGCAATCTGCATAAAATCAGCATGTCTGCTGCGTATTACTAAAACAAAACCTGAACATTATCAGCTTCATAACAATAGTAGTATTGTGGAATCCAGTGGGTGTGGCTGAAACTGGCCACAACCATGATTATCAAAATCCCTGATAATAGTGTATAGAGGTTTAAATCATTGATATTTTCAAAAGGTAAAGGATGTTTTTATACTTTAGAGAAACTACATTACAGGTTACAGCAGTAAATTAAGTCACACCATAAGTACTGATATTTGCAAAGGGAGTAATTTGTTTAACAAGTAAACATAATGCCTGAGCTGCTAGTCAGACTGATATGACTGACTGAAATAGATATGGAACAAATGGAAAATACATGTCTCTGTGTGGTACTATGTGATCTTTAGAATAAGAGATTTGATTATAGAGCTATATATAATGCTTATTCATATTTATTGCATAACCAAACATATACATTTCATGACAAGATTTCAGTATTCCTCATTAAGCACAACCTGTTCACCCTGTTCTCCTGCACCTCCCTGCATTAGCCACTGCCATCTCGTCAAGCCAACTCCATTCACCTGGTCACACAGCTGCTCCTGATTACACTCACCCACTATACAAACCCCAGACTTACAGTTATTCTTTGCCAGATTGTTCTTCACTTTTCTCCATGCAAGACTCGCCAGCATTTCTTGGAATTGAGCTGATTCCCCATTGTTGAACCTGTTCGTCCCTGACTAGCCTTTCTTGTATGAACCACGATAAACACTTCAACTTCCTGGGGGCGCCCTGGTGGTTCACCTGGTAGAGAGCGAACC
The DNA here is from genome assembly GCF_021018895.1 of Seriola aureovittata. Classification (NCBI taxonomy): domain Eukaryota; kingdom Metazoa; phylum Chordata; class Actinopteri; order Carangiformes; family Carangidae; genus Seriola; species Seriola aureovittata. The sequence continues at coordinate 13,441,495 of NC_079368.1, forward strand.
ACGAAGGCTTGGTCCTAACCGCAGCAGCAATTTGTAGCACGTCACCCCCCCTCTCCTTTCACCTTCTGTCTCTCATTGCAACTGTTGGATTAAAGGCAGAAAATATTTTTTTAAAAAACAATACAATCTCCTGTGTCTGACCACAAGAACTGCTTTTGTGACTTTGGACTTAGTCTGCATGTTCCTGTGTTTAGGAAGATTTAAGTTGTTTTGGATTAACCTGCCTGCTCCAGTTTCTGCCTTGGTAAATAAAAGGTCTCTACAAACTGCTTTTGTTGTACTGTGTGCTGCATTTGTGTCCTACACACGCCCGTTAGTGTCTTTGATGGAACATGTATGTAGTAGTAATAGTAAACACTGTTCACTCAGCCACACTTAATATACCTGCTCTTCAAAATAAGTGAGACAGATCTGTCCAGTAACTGAACAAGGAAAGACAGTGAATCAAAATCCTCCAGGTGAAGTATTGCCTCTATAGACTAGATTATTACCTTACTCGTATCCCATCCGCTTGATGTGAACATCCATTGAAACATTTCCTGAGACAAAAAGTTTAACAGATTTGTTTTTGCTGCCATACCGAGGCTCCTGAAACAACAGATCTCCACCCTAGATTAATGTAGGTATGTCTCCTCTGCTTAGACAATTATATGATTACATGAAAACCCAACAACAATCTCAAGCCTTGTAAAAACCCTGCACAGTGCTGCTCAACACTGTTTATATCTGATTTCAAGCATGCAAATGTTGTTAAACCTGTTTTTGTTGCATCATACCTGCGCAGACAGACACACAGCCACACACGGTGTGAAAGTGTTCACCGCTACACAACACTTTAACTTAAATAAATGAATTGCAGTAGCTTAAAATGCAACTGGATAGTAACAGTCAAAGTAATGCACACTGTTGGTAAGAATGAGCATGCCGTCCTGACAACCACCCCAGTGGGCGGAGAGTAACACCTGTCTTTAGTGCACACATTGTATTTGCTGTTTGACATAATGGGATTTTAGTCCAAAGGAAGTTACAGCTGAATTATTATTACTATCTGCATGGCCAGATTTTTCTTACAGACCCTTCAAACTATTTGTTTTTGTTGTTTTGTTGTTGTGTTTTTGATTGTCTGATAAAATTAGTGATTTCCAACTTCAAAACCAAATAACAGTCTGCAAGTTTATTTCCAAAGTATTTAATTGCTTTTAGTACCTGCTGTTTACAATCTTGAAATATGCAGAATTCATATATAACAACTGTGAAAAGATATTATATAAATGACTATGTGAGGACATTTTCATGCAACTTAATTCACAATGTTTAATAAATTCCTTTCCAGTAACAGATCAAACAGAAAAAACACAACAGGAGAGCTATTAGATTCTAAGTTTATTAAATATATCTATCAGTTTTCCAACAATCTTAACAGTCCAGAGTTCATTCATGGAGAGCCTCATAGACTCTTAGAGAGGATAAAACCTGAGGTATATGAAACTGTAGAAGGACCACTTTTCTTTTCTACTATTTGTTTTACAGGTTATTTAGGAAATAATGCAACACATTTTATCACTACTGCATAATACACATAATACCTAACAGTTTCACTCTTATCAGAAAATCTTTTTATAGAAAACAAACACCTTCAACCACAAGATAATGATGAAATGTAACTTTTTATCAATTTATTTAATTTCTTTGAAATGTCCAAGTATCGTCACAGTCTTCACAGTTACTGATATTTGTTGCCAAAATCTGTCAAAGGAGGATACATCCCATGTGCTGCATAGGGAGGAGGGGGGTCAAAAGGCTGGGGTGCCGCTGGTGGTTGTGGTGGAGCAATGCCCCAGGCTGGTGGGTTTGTGTTCCCGAACGGTTCAAATCCAAAGTCAGAAAAGGCAGCAGCAGCAGGTGGTGGCGCCACAGCAGGAACCTGAGAGGCCGGCAGGATGATTATGGGAAATTTGATCTCTGGGTCTGAAGCATATTTGACATCGAGGTAGACCTGTGGAAAACACAGCTGATGTTACGTTGTTGGATTTTATTTGTTTTGTTTCATATCGACAGAAAATTTGGGACACACAGTGTCATCATGTGTCTGAGAACACACAGCTAATTCTTGATTTGATTTTTTCAGTTCTCTTATGACAGATCAACTTATCTTTCCAGCATCAAAATACTTTTTCAGGAGACATGATATTTTTTGTGCACAGTCACGTTATAGAACAGGCACACACACCTGTGTTGCCAGTCTCGTGGTCACAGAGCTGCTTACCCTGAGTCTGTACTCTACTTTGATGATGTTGCAGTTGAGGATGGAGGGCTCCATATCATGGGGGATGGTGATGACCCTTGTGACATTTGTGTTGGCAGAAGGAGGGATGGGTTCTCCCACCTCTTTAAGGAGGTCTTTAGTGTATACTTTTCTCCTCCCTCTTGCAAAGAAGCTGTGCTTTCTGTACACGCAGTATTTGGGCTTGATTTCACGAGAGGAATTGTTCTGAATGCAGGCAAGAACCTTCAATCCTTCTCCTGACAAAAAAGACAAGATTGTCAAAACAATCCTTGGCATGAGACTGGTTAGTGTCAGTATTGCTATGAGGGCTCTCACCTTGGAAGAATCCTGTTTTTTCAATGTCTACATCCATGGATACTGCTCCTGAGGTGAAAATTTTCAATTTCTTATCCTTGGACTCGTGCTGTGGTGTCTGCAAGACCAGATTCATTAAAACAATACTTTTAAAAAACAGAGAGAAAAAACTTGTGCTTCAAATCTCTCTATATGTCCAGCAAATGCCTGAGTAAATTCAACAGGTCTACTGTTAAAATAAAATAACCATTAGATAATATCTCTGACACGTACACAATAATAATAATAAAAAAAAAATAAAAAAAAAACACTTAAATTTCACTATATGGCCAAAGAGTGTAGTTTTGCCAGTGAGACTGAGCACGCTGTGTGAATTTGTAAACCACGTGTTTACAGGTTGGGTTTGCTGAATGCAAATACTCAGCAAATAACCCTGTCCTGATTTAACATTGCTCAACTCACCTCCATGCAGGTAGTAAACACGGCTGGATTTTAGTTACTCAACTGCCATCACCAACCCCAGCAAATTTTATTTTCCTTTTTGGAATGACAGCAATGTGACTAAGCACATACCAATATCCCAGGGACACTGGCGGGGTCTGCATTTGACATAAAGTTGATCTTAGTCGAATCTGTAGTGGCAATCCTCATTGATCTGCTCAGCTTGGCTTCCAGCAAGTACACAATCTTACCGACGCAACCAGTGAAGGAGCAGGGCATATCCCTAAAGCAGAGGAACATGAGAAATTGATTGCAAGCAAAGGAATATACAGTAGGTCTATAAAATAAAAGTACCTTTTTGAAATAACTTTATCAAATCTATTCTATCAAAATAAACTACAGCTGCAAAACCTGGGGTTACTCCATTAAGGTGTTGTTGGGACTCAGTCATTCAATAGACCAAATGTTTCTTTGCTCCACTGGACAAAGGAATTCACACCCCACAGTTCCTCACGGTTCACACCTGGGGATGACCCTTCCCCCCCATGGACCCCACTGGCCAGCCAGTGTGGGCCAGCGTGTGACATGTGACCCCCTAAGGTGTCACAAACAAAACCAGTCTTCTAGACCCCTTCTCTCTCTCTTCCCTTCTTGGCTTGCTCTGGAGAGCAGCTCCAGCCCTCTCCTCTCGGTTCTTCAAAGGGCAACAAGGCCCCAGCCCAGGTCAGCTCTGCTACCTGAGAAACTAGCTCTCTCGCCGGCCTGCAACCAGCAGCCTGCAAACACTCTTCTCCTCCACAACAGCGACCTGCTTCGGATTAACTGTGAGTGAACCAAATCCTCTTCAGAATCAGCGGCTACAACACAAGGCCAGCTGATTTTCCAAGCAACAGGAGTCGTAGCAGAGTTAGCATGGAACAGCTAACTCTGTGAGGAGAACAAAGGAGATACCAGCAAGCAACACAGCCAGACAGGACTTTATTCCACCAGGAAACCCCCCAAACTCACTGGACTTTACAAGACACTGGAAAGGACCTCTTTGCTTGTTCCAAGGATTGGGTAACGTTAACGGACTGGGCCTTACCTCTCCCAGCACAGCATAGCACAGCATAGCTAATCAGCAGAAGCCTTAACTTGTTAATGTACTTGTTGATTGATGTCTTGTTGTTGTAATGTTTGCTTAGGTTGTGGTCAGTCATACAGTTAATCGAGTACTCGTATGTTCACACACATAGCAGTACGTCTCAGTCCTAGAACCTGCATGAAGCTAACCTTCCCCCTCTAACCTGGTACCTTTAGATTACATGAGCTAGGCTAACAAAGAAACTCACACCCTCCCTCTCACACACACTAGGTGGTCTCAGCGGCCATTTTAGTAGTTTCTTTGTTTACCGCCATCTTTGTAGTCTACTTTGTTCAGGTCATGTGGTCACAGTGACCACTTTGAGTCGGCCATCTTGCCTTTGTCTGTGTCCCCACAGACACACACACACATACACACACACACACACACACACACACACACACACACACACACATACACACACACACACACACACACCTGTATATGCTAGATTAGACATTGTACTTTACTCTGCTCCATTGTAAATAAATGCCTTTTTAAGTATAACTACTGGTGTGTTTAATGTTGCACAAGCGTGAATATTGCCAACCTCTACTCGGTAGAATTCCAATCCTTCAACTGTAACTTACTATTGATTTGGTAATTTGGTAATAGTTAGTAAGCTAATGGTTAATCAAAGTTCCAGATTAATGGTAATAAATTGAGACTAAAACCATATTGGCTATTTTGCCTATTAGTTTAGGCTGGTGCCCCGTGAACTTTAATTCATTTTAAAGATATTATTTAATATTAATATTTTTAATATTAATATTTCCTTAATTTGTGATAGCCAATAAATTGATAAACAACCGAAATCTAACACATTTGGTGTCCAGCTCATGAGGTAGAGTACTGTTAACATAATGGTGCCGCCCGTGTGAGGCCGAGTACTAATGATTTCCAGTTACTAATAGAGCTCAGACCCAACATAATGGTGCCCCGTGTGAGGCCGAGTAATATTGGCAAATATTCATAATTGTGCAATATTAAATTCATAATTTGGCCAAAACCGCAAAGGTTGAAAAAATTTTTTTAGTCCACCACAGGAGTAAACGTCCAGGTGTACTTACAAACAAGTGCACTGTGGTGAGAATTGGTTTACTAATTTTACCTTAAGTAATATTAGACGTCCTCCAGTTATTAATAGCTAACACTTAAGCCTTAGTATCAAGAGCCTGCTATTGTTGCTAACAATTCCAGTTGAGTTTAGTCTGTAGGAAATGTAAGAACCTCAGTCCAGCATTTGAATACCACGTGTTCAATGCTATCTAGTAAAGCTGTAAGAATTGCTGCTCCCTTTAACATTAAACACTGTGTGCCGACAGCCCTGTGTAACACAGAGAGCTTATACCTGGCTGTTACTGCCAAGCATTTCAGCCTGAGTAAGAAATAGAGCCTGAGATAGAGCCACAGCGTGCTACCAGCCCTGTGAAACCCAAGTTCTGCACCTAGCTGTTACTGCCTTGCATTACAGCCTGAGTCAACTTGAAGAGATAATCTTTGGACTGTTACTGCCTTGCATCTCAGTCATTGCTTTTTGAAACATTTCTTAAGCAGACAGTAAACCTGCACTTGCCTTTACTGTCCTTAATCTTTATGCCCACTAGTGTAGCTGCCCCTCCTCCGCAGGAAGCTACCCCCCATAGTGTAGGCCACTGCATTGTTTAGTTAGGCTAGTGTACTACCAAACTACACTACAAGGTGTCTGCCAGCGCAACACCGCAGCCAACTATATTGCCTTCTTGTTTTGTGAAAAACTTGTTTAACCTCCCTCTTTCCCAGACACAACAATGGAGAACTCCTGTGTAGAGCAGTTTATTTCTTCCCTAGCACAGAGCCTGAAGCCTGGCTACCTAGAATTTATCAGCAAGTTAAATTCCAGTGAGTGCAGTAAAGAAATAGACTTGCTACTCAGTGACAAAGGTGATGCTCAGACTGCATCCAAAGGCCCATTGTTAAGATGTGTACTGTTGAACTTCCACAGGCAGACCAGCATTTCCCTTCAGAGCCAAGCAGCCCTAGAGGAGGAGGTAAAATCGCTTAGAGCTCAAAATGCTTTTCTCCTCCAAGAAGTTAAGGAAGCTAACAAGAAAGCCATGCGCTACTTAGGAGACCTGCATGCAGCAGAGTTAGATCTCTGTTCACACAAGGAAGAATTGTTAAGGGTTAAATCAGAATGCTTTGCTCCACCACGATCGGTCAGTGCTTGTGATTCTGGTTTCTCTGCTTCACACTCTTCCCTTAATGACAGGTTAACTCCGCCTCCACTCAGAGGATGGGACAAATTCCCAACTGACCCTAAGTCCTGGGAAATGAAGTCAGCTCCTCAACCTCCACTGAGAGACAGAGGTTACACCCACCTGACTTCCCATCTTCCTGAAATTGACACTGAAGAGACAGGTAGTTTATCCGGTAGAGGATATTCATGTTCCCATCAGCCACTGATGCATAACAGTTTCACCTGTGCTCACCCCTCCAACAGAAGGACCAAAACTTTTCCGGACTGGTCAGCCTCCTCTCTGCACCTCCATGAGAGTGATGACCGCTGTTCAGCTCCTTCCTCTAGTCCAGCTAGCATAGTCTCGCCTTCATCAGTAGGGACCTCACAGTGCCCCCGCCTCGAAGCGCTTGAGTTATTAGCAAAGGACATTGAACATTTTGATCCAGACAGCTCTGATCAACATATTGAAAACTACTTTAGGGAGTTAGATCACAACCTAATTGATTTGCCCCATGCAACCCAAAGGGAGAAAACTAAACTTGTGTGGAAGACCAGCTCAAAAGCAGTCCACAAGTTTATGCAATCACTGCCTCCCAGTGTCAGAGATGACTACAAAGAGCTCTGTCAAGCACTGACAGAAGAATTCTCTCCTGCTGCGGATGAGATAGAATCTTTGGTTGCAGCCTCACAAATCAAACACTCCCGCCATGAACATCCCAATGACTTTTACCAACGTTTGAGGCATGCATATTTTCAGGGTAGGAACACACCAGGCTTAGAGGAGAACTCCACCTTCAAGTCTTTGTTCCTACGAAACCTCCATCCCTGTGTACGCACTCATGTTACACTGATGATGCATCAAGGTAAGCCCACCATGCAGGAAATAAAGAAAATGACAAAAATGGCTTGGGAAACCATGGTCAATTCCAAGGCAAGGGGGAAAACAACTGAGCCTAGCAACTCAAACACCTTAGCGTCACACAGACATGTAACCTCAAAAGATCACCCTCAGAACAGATCGAAGGGGGGTGATAAAAGGCCACATATGGGTGCTGAGCGTAACCGCCACGCCCACCAAGTGCGTAGAGATAGGCACTCCCACAATAGGAGCAGGAGACGGCCTTACGCAGAAATTCTGGCTCAGACACAGGACCAGTCAACACATGGATCAGACAATGACCACGTCATCTCTGACCACGTTAATTCAGACAGTGACAATGCCTCTGGATGTTCTTCCTTCAGCTACTCAAAGTGCTACAGCTTTGTGCCACAGGTTAAAGAAAACTTAAAGCTCCGGCGCTCCAGAGTTCGTCGCACTGAGTACTGACAGTAAGTAGGCTCAGGGTACCCTACACTCTTCCAGATGGACACAATGGGTTTGTCAGCAGCAGCAGCAGCAAACTAAATTCTGAATCAAATCAGATACAAGTTTAGGACACTGCATATACATGGCACACTCACCCAGACACTCCAAATCTTGTCATTCTAGGTGCCACCCTCTATATCTCACCTTAACAAACTAACATCACTGACTTTCCTGTCCTCACTAACACCATGAGTAACTAGGAAACATGTTAGTTGTTTTACACTATTTGATCATTGTGGTTATTTTCTGAAGTGTGCTTTGTAACCTGATTGTTCTTGCTTAGCCAAGATAGATAGTGTTGACAAATGCCCGGATGTTACCCGTTGAATGAACTGACAAATGGACTATACATTGTGCTCTCAGGATGACACGTCAGGTGGCATCCTGACAACAAAGGGGGGACTGTTGGGACTCAGTCATTCAATAGACCAAATGTTTCTTTGCTCCACTGGACAAAGGAATTCACACCCCACAGTTCCTCACGGTTCACACCTGGGGATGACCCTTCCCCCCCATGGACCCCACTGGCCAGCCAGTGTGGGCCAGCGTGTGACATGTGACCCCCTAAGGTGTCACAAACAAAACCAGTCTTCTAGACCCCTTCTCTCTCTCTTCCCTTCTTGGCTTGCTCTGGAGAGCAGCTCCAGCCCTCTCCTCTCGGTTCTTCAAAGGGCAACAAGGCCCCAGCCCAGGTCAGCTCTGCTACCTGAGAAACTAGCTCTCTCGCCGGCCTGCAACCAGCAGCCTGCAAACACTCTTCTCCTCCACAACAGCGACCTGCTTCGGATTAACTGTGAGTGAACCAAATCCTCTTCAGAATCAGCGGCTACAACACAAGGCCAGCTGATTTTCCAAGCAACAGGAGTCGTAGCAGAGTTAGCATGGAACAGCTAACTCTGTGAGGAGAACAAAGGAGATACCAGCAAGCAACACAGCCAGACAGGACTTTATTCCACCAGGAAACCCCCCAAACTCACTGGACTTTACAAGACACTGGAAAGGACCTCTTTGCTTGTTCCAAGGATTGGGTAACGTTAACGGACTGGGCCTTACCTCTCCCAGCACAGCATAGCACAGCATAGCTAATCAGCAGAAGCCTTAACTTGTTAATGTACTTGTTGATTGATGTCTTGTTGTTGTAATGTTTGCTTAGGTTGTGGTCAGTCATACAGTTAATCGAGTACTCGTATGTTCACACACATAGCAGTACGTCTCAGTCCTAGAACCTGCATGAAGCTAACCTTCCCCCTCTAACCTGGTACCTTTAGATTACATGAGCTAGGCTAACAAAGAAACTCACACCCTCCCTCTCACACACACTAGGTGGTCTCAGCGGCCATTTTAGTAGTTTCTTTGTTTACCGCCATCTTTGTAGTCTACTTTGTTCAGGTCATGTGGTCACAGTGACCACTTTGAGTCGGCCATCTTGCCTTTGTCTGTGTCCCCACAGACACACACACACATACACACACACACACACACACACACACACACACACACACACACACATACACACACACACACACACACACCTGTATATGCTAGATTAGACATTGTACTTTACTCTGCTCCATTGTAAATAAATGCCTTTTTAAGTATAACTACTGGTGTGTTTAATGTTGCACAAGCGTGAATATTGCCAACCTCTACTCGGTAGAATTCCAATCCTTCAACTGTAACTTACTATTGATTTGGTAATTTGGTAATAGTTAGTAAGCTAATGGTTAATCAAAGTTCCAGATTAATGGTAATAAATTGAGACTAAAACCATATTGGCTATTTTGCCTATTAGTTTAGGCTGGTGCCCCGTGAACTTTAATTCATTTTAAAGATATTATTTAATATTAATATTTTTAATATTAATATTTCCTTAATTTGTGATAGCCAATAAATTGATAAACAACCGAAATCTAACACATTTGGTGTCCAGCTCATGAGGTAGAGTACTGTTAACATAATGGTGCCGCCCGTGTGAGGCCGAGTACTAATGATTTCCAGTTACTAATAGAGCTCAGACCCAACAGTGTTTTTCAGAAGATAATACGCAAGTACCGTATTTTCATGTCTGGAGAGGATTAGGATTTGACCGCTCTAATTCATTAAGGAACCATTAAAAAATGATAACTTACTGGAAAGGGATCTGAAAGTTGAATGGGTAGACATGGCATCCTGGGGCAACAACACTGCTGTCTGAAAAAGTAAAAAGAAATTGGTAACAAAGATGATGTTCTGACATGTTTATTTTACAACCCTTATAAATTTTCAACTGTTTGCTAGCCTTTTGGATGTAGCGGGATTTGGGGCTGTGGGCACGATGATCTGATCAGAGCTGTTACTCGATGACCACCTCCGCAGCAAAGGCTCCTTAATTGACAGCAGAGAATAAACTTACACTTGTGGCACACTGTTAATGGCTTTTGGGTTTGTGATAGTACAACAGGGTGAATGGTCAACACAGTATTGGCCCCTTAGCTCACTGGAGCTGTTAATATGCACCAGAAACCTGTCTCAAGCCACTCTTAACTGAATTAAAACCACAACATGGTATCTTTTTGCGTAATAAAAACACAACTGAACCACACCAAAGGCAAAGATATAACTGTGAAATACTTACATGTGTCTCCATGCTGGGTTGTCATAAGTGTTTCGTTGTCATTTCCTGAAGAAAAAGCAGTACACTGAGTTAACCGCAATTAACATTTGACGCTTAAAAATTATTGTCATTAATGGCTTTTTTTAAATGACCAAAGTGCAGATTATTTTCTTACTTAATCTACTAAGAGTTGACTGACAAATGACTTTACAGAGAATCGATTAATTTACTTAAAACTGCATTATTGCATATACACATTATAGTTTAAAAGTTTAAAATGTCACAGAATTGAAAACGTCTTTGAACGTCGTTTGAATTTAAATTTCAATGGCTTAGTGTTTGATAATTAGTGAGGCAAAAATGCCCAAAGCAAATTAAGATATCTGGAAAAAGAACAACTGAAGTGTAAGTAACAGCTGAGCACAGCTAATAAGAAAGTTCTGTAATCAATCCAAACATGTATCTTCTTTTAAATTAATGGAGAGGATATTTATTATTGAATGCCCCCTTCCCCTTTCCCTGAGTGCCTCAAGAGCAGAGTTATTACTGCATATGGGTTAATGAGACATGAACATAATTTATACAGTAAATAAGCCACAGCTTGTTCAACTGGTTTGTTTGTTTGCCAGACATAATTTTATTCTGAAAATCCTCTTAGCAGCAGCCAGAGCAACAGGGACAGGTGAGCTGCAGGCTCTCAGGTGAGCTCTGATGTCCTAGTGAACCATCTTGCCATAAATTCAGGAGCTAATTAAAGAATAATACAAGAATACGTTTTTTTTATTTAATCATAGATGAGTTTGAGCAATGATGTGGTGCTGCAGAATCTCAGGTGAGATTTGTATGGATCTCACAGCACAGCTGGTTCAGAGCAGCACACCACCTGCATGGTTTTATAGATTCATTTTCTTGTAACAACTTGAAAATCTATCATGTCAAGATTTATATATTATTTAACAATGTAAAGTAGAGTTAGAGTTAGAGTAAACTTTATTGTCACCAAAGGGAAATTTGTCTTGGGCAAAGTGCTACAATCCGTTGCTTAAAATAGGATAACAACATCACAGAAACAAAAACAATTTGACAAAAGCTAGATCATGGCTTCACAGAAAACATCCCAAAAACATGAGGAAACATCTAGCTATACATTTCACACTGACAACACAAAACCACAACACAATGACATACAAAACAAATAAAACAAATAAAAATGCAAAAAAAAAAAGAAAAAAGTGTGAAGTGCCCTTTTTGTGTGTGCAGACGTGTGCGTGGGACAATAGAGACGCAGAAAATGTGTGCATCTTATTTAGGCTATCTGATGAAAAAAAAAAATAGAGAGAAAAAAACCAAGCCTACGCCCTTATTTTGAAAATTCTTGAAATTCTTTAAAAGTTCTGTAAAATAGCCAACCCGCGCAAAATGCTTTAACATAGAACATCACAAGCACAGAGGCCAGGGTTACACGGTTTAGTATAATACGTTACAGCCTCCGTTCAAATATGAAATGCCTCCTACCTGTGAGATTTTTACCTCGGATGAAGTAATGTTTCAGGCTGAAGTATTTGTCCTTGGAGTGATAAACAACTGTCGTTTTACCGTGCCTCTCGGTCCACAACACCTCGGCTTTCCCTTTGAACTTTATGAACAGGGAGTCTATCTGGCAGTCTTTGGACACCTCCAGAGTGACCTGACCAGTAACCCAGTCGCCATTGGTAAAAGTTTCTTTCCCATTAACGGGATTATATGTAACTTTTAAACTCTTCACGGTGGTCGACATGACCCGCGGTGACGCTAACGAAAAAAACAAACAGACGATGGCGATCTGCCTTCTCTGGCTTCCTCGATAGGCGTGTCCTAACTTTGAGGAAGAATCGGGTTTGTTTCAGCGATATTGCCTCCTCCCTTCATTATTCATATATTCACGCATTCATGTATCTATTCATTTTTAAAGCACGCTTGTTTCCCTGTCTGTCTTGTTGTTAGACAACCGATCTCAAAGAGCATGAGTATGATACACGTGATACAGAGGACAGCTGAGCATGTGTATCCCTCTATTTTAGTATTACTCTCCGTAATACTATAGCTTACTACTGCACTGAATGCTTTCTATAGCAAGTGCTGTCATGAGCTATAAGTTTGATATCTTGAGTAAGACGTTATTGTGATGTATTTTTAAATGTATTTACATCATACCTAAATCATCTAATCTACTTGATTTGGTTCTACAGCAGATGATATTAGGACCTGGTCATTTTCATTTTCAAGGGAAGACTGATAATACTGGTGATATTTCATCTGCTCCAATAGATATCAATGAGCATGTGCAGCATTTAGAAGCTGAGAAATTTAGAAGCTGAGAAATCGAGGAGCTGTCAAAAATTACCATAACATTTCTGTGTTCACTGTCAACAAAACCTGAACATGATCAGCTTCATAACGGTAGGGTGTAGTGTGGAATCCAGTGGGTGTGACCGTCACTTGAACACGATGATAATCTTTCACTGTGAATGGGGAGAGATGCTTGTCCTCACTTAATGACTGTTTTTATGAGATATCATAGTTTATAGAAAATGTGTATCATTATATGTGTTATAATTATGAAAAAGCATCAGTTGTATGTAACAATAGAAACTTATTGTTACTATACAGCCTTACCCACCAACTATCTTACTAATGCAGTATGGATCAATAGATTTACATTGTTGATATTTTCAAAAGGTGAAGGATGTTTTTATACTTTAGAGAAACTACTTTACAAGTTACTGCAGTATAGTTAATGTCACACAATAAGTACTGATGATGGCAAAGTGAGTAATGTGTTTAACAAGTAAACATAATGCCTCAGCTCCTTTGTTGCTCCTTTTGAACTGGGTTGAAATGGGTTGGGGAAAAAAACAAAGCCTCCCGCACGCTTTTGAACATTAAGGTGAGTGAAACTTGTAATTAGCTCACTGTCTTATGAAATATGATCACAAACGGCACGTGACTCATTTTCCATTGGTAAAAAAATATTTTGTGACAGAAGGTTTATCTCTAGGTTTGAGTTGTTTAAACTGTAATGAACCATTATTAAAAATATTTCATAACAATTATAAGAGTAATTTATGGCTTCACAGAGATGCTTGACACAACGTGAAGTTTATTTGTTATTATTTGATTGTCACGCAAATCTATACGTAATGTCATATCATAGTTTTCAAATGACACATTGGTCGTTGTTCTCCTGTTGTCAGCCTGATATGATGATTGAAATAGATATGGAACGAATGGAAAATACATTTTCCCTGTGTGGTACTATGTGATCTCTGGAATAAGAGATTTGATTATGGATTCATAGATAATGCTTATTCATATTTATTGATATTTGAAAAAAGCAAACATAAGCAAACATGTATAGTTTATGACATACTTTCACATTCAAGATTTCAGTATTCCTCATTAAGCACAACACCATGAACCTAAGTGAACAAAGTCATCATTGGTAATCACATCCTCTCAGTGATACAGGAGCTGATCAGTGATACAAGGGTCACTATACAGAGTAAAGGTTGAGACTGGACTAACAACCTTCAACTTAACGTCAGAGACCCAGTCCTATAAACATCACTGTAACACTGTTAAGTAATGCAAAACTATTATACCAATAATATCATATTTTTTACGTACAGTTTTCTACTTTTTAGCCCCTAAAACAATCAACTATCTTCATTCCTACTCTTCAAGTCTTTCCAATGGCATCAGTCTTGCCCTTTATCTGAATAAAAGGGTTTAAGCAAAGACTTGTTAAGTATTTAATAGTGGTAGTCCCAAACATAAAGTCATGTGTTGTACTGTTAATTAAAAAAAGTGCACTCAAAACCATATTTGAGCTTCTAGGATTTCCCATCAAAACCAGTCAAGGAGGGGTACATCCCATATGTGCTATAGGGTGGAGGTGGAGCAGAAGGGCCTGAGGCTGCTGGGTTTTGTAGGAAGCTGGTGCCTCCTGCCATGCCTGAGTTAACAAACGCTCCAAATCCAAAGTCAGAATATACAGGTGGCTGCTCTTCATCAGGTTCCTGTGAAGCGTGCAGGACGACTATGGGGAACTTGATCTCAGGGTCTGAAGCATACTTAACATCCAGATAGACCTGTGGTGGAGAAAGAGTCAGCACCTCTCATACCCATCCTGGAGCCCTGTTACCATAAAGACATGTACTGATATGTTTTGGAGAGGGAAATACGCACCCTGAGCCTGTACTCTGTTTTGATGATTCTGCAGTTTAAGATGGACACACAGGTGGTGGGGGGGACGGTGATGGTCCTGGTGACAGTCTGACCTGCAGAAGGTGGGATGGCTTCGCCCACTTCTTTCAGGATGTCTTTGGTTTCGACCCTCCTCTTCCCCTTCGCAAAGTAGCTGATCTTCTTATACAAACAGTACTTGGGCTTAATGTCACGAGATGATTTGTTCTGAATGGAGGCCACAACCTTTATGCCTTCCCCTGGAGAGCAGAGCAACACTTAATACACAATGGTCTTACTCTCTGGGTGACACCTACACACAAGTGATAGCAGTAATCTCTTACTGCATACAATATATTTTACATTTTTAAGGTGTGCATATCAATATTACATAAGTCTGCTGTTTACACCTGCATAACTTGTAGAGATATGACAAATTAAAGTCACTTTATTGTTTAACTTTTCGGCATGAGGGTCTTATTCTGTTACAGTATCTCAAATTCGAAAGAATTTTATAAGTTATATCCAAAATTTCAGCTCAGTAAAAATCCCTTAAAGATAGTTTGTGTAGTTTTTGCTAAACAGTTGCCTCTTTGGCTTCAAGTAGAAATTATGGAAAAGTGACAAATGTATTAATGTAGCCCAACAGTAGCACAAGTAGAAAGGGGTTACAAAGTCCACATCCTGACTAAGTCATATCTGTTATACAAATATATCTACTTTAACTTTGATAACATCTGCTTATATTACCACCATAAACTACTTTGAATAGAAAGAAAAAGTGGCATTATAGAAGCAAAACCCCTGAGTGAGTAAAGGTGCATGCTAATATTTAGGAATTCAACTTTTAATTTGAATGAGAATGAATGTGCCACTACTTTCTTCTTTCAAAATTAATTGATTATTAATTTAACATTTCTAACATTGCTTAGTGTGATTGGAAAGAGCAATCCCTCTAAGCTAGAGAACATATTTGAACTATCTCTCTGCCGCTTTTATTCCTACATCTCATTTGTTGTTGTCTTATCTTTAGACCATAAAAAAAGTTCCATTGACAGAGGAAAGAGACTTTGAACTAAACATGGTTCAACTGCGAAGAGTCATTGTTAGATAATCTGTGGAGGTATAATTCAATACCTTGGTGGAAGCCTGTTCGTGCAATATTTACATCCATGCCCACTGTTCCTGATGTGAAGAGCTTCATTTTCTTATCAATGATATCTTGTTGTGGAGCCTGAAATGACAATTTAGTCAAAGATAGTGTTAGTTGTCATTACTGCACCAGTGTCAAATGCAAACAGCATTTGTGATCTTGTGTGTGTGTGTGTTTGCTGTAAGATGGGTACCATCAACGATGGATCACTGTTTAGGTTTCCTTTGTGGACGAGGGTGAACTTCGCCTTAGCTTTGCTGTCTAATTTCATGGGCCTGCTCAGGTTTGCTTCCAGTGAGTACATGATCTTTCCATGGGAGCCCTTGAAGGAGGATGGCAGCTCCCTGCAAGACATGACAACACCATGTACAAAACAGACCCAGACAACAATAATGCTCATTTATATTCTTTGTTTTATAGCAATTGTTGATTTTTTTTTTTTTTTTTTATGAGAACGTACTGTGCTGGAATCTGAAAGGTGAATGGGTAAACATGACAGCCCGGGCCAACAGCAATATTGCCTGAAATACAATAAAGCAAAGTGACTTAATGTGGCTTCCATCACTGATCATAGCATGGTTTGTAAAACTAACTATAAATGATTACAAAATACATTATTAAGAACAAACTGTTCCTTCTATAACCATGTACAGCTTTCTATCAGTGAGAATGGGTCAAAATCAATCTCATTAATAATCTCATTAAAGTCGAATCTTATGTCAGTCAGGGTCTGGATTTTTCTAAATCCCTCTGTATGAATATTTGTTTAAACACAGACAGTGGGATTTATTTAACCACTAGTATTTGCTTAAAATTACCAAAAAAGATACCATCCTGTGTATTTTGTATGTAAAAATACACCTAATATAGGTTAAAAACAATTAGAAAAGAAACTATTTTAGTTGAACAATTCTAAAAATGAGATGAGACAGAAACAGATAAAAATGAAAGGTGATATTTAAAACAAAAATGGTGAAACCCTCCATAGCAAAGCAATCAATTCTTTAATAAAGAGAGCCATGTGAACACAATACACTATGAATAAAATAAATGTGATTACAGCAGGTTATTTTTACATTGAATGACATAAGTAGTGCACTTACCGTGGCCCTCCTGAATGAGAAACTGCTTGATACTGAAGTACTTCTCTTTGTTATGGTATGTTACAATTGTTTTTCCATAATTCTCAGTCCATTTGACTTCTGCTTTTCCCTTCAGCTTTACACTGAGTGAATCTATTTTGCTGACGCTTGCCAGCTCTAAAGTAATCTGTCCTGTAAGGCGATCACCACTGGTGAAAATGTCGCTTTTGTTTATGGGATTATATCCCACTGAAAAACTCTTAACACTGTTTGACATGATATACTGTGTGACCGCAAAGCAAAACTGTAGGTACAAGACAAGAGTGTCAGGTGAGAAAGTGAAGACACAGACTTTATATCTTGTGAGGTGCGTCTCTGCATGCGGATAGACACTTTGGTTTTGGTAATAATTAAACCATTGGACTTCAATAAATCTCGCTTACTAGCCTGATCCAGACTGGTAAACAAAGAAATACTAGCTGTCAGAATACAAAATGTTGCTCTGGGGACAGAAAATATCATATGCATGTTTCTTGCATAAATCAACACAGCGGTTAAACAATGCCATTTACAATGCATAAGTGCTGACAAGCTTTAATGGTAACATATGCTACTAGAAGCTACTGCTGGCCCTCATTATGTGGGTGTGTCCACTATGTTTCAAACACATTATGCAAAGATCATATGTTGCTGGAAATAATGAGCCAATAGAATCCAGGGGAGGAGCTTCAGTCCACCTGGTGTGTGTGTAAAGGTGTGGGAATAAGCATGTTTCAGAGCCCTATAATGTGAGCGAAAATATATATTTTAACAGAAATGTGTGTAGGAATCCACAATCATCTTTAAATATTCTGTTTAGCATTTCTTAGTAAGTAAAATTTTATGTATACATTTCTTAAAAACCAGGTTTACAAAGGTTTTTTGCCTTATTGTGTCAGTGCCCTGTGCACTAAAACATGACACGATTTATTATATTAATGTTGAGTACATTACCTGTTTACCTACATGTGGGTTGGTGGTAATACATTTTTAGTTTTACGGTTTTAATTTGACATGTTTATGGCATGGACGTGGGGGTGGGGAGGTGACATGTTACAAAGAGCAAGCAAGAAAGACAGAGGGAGAGAAGCCTGACGAGCCAGACCTCTACATGTTTATACATGTTTTTTCTTCTTTCTGTCTTTCTTTCTATCTATCTATCTTCCAGTTTTTCTTTCCTCCTTTCTCATGATGTAATTTTTATTTTTTACGTTGAGGTGAGGTTTAACATAAGTCCTTGATGGGTTTCTTACCTCACCTGCACATTCTCTCATATACATATACAGTACTATATACAGTGTATTTGTAATGTAATATGTTTGCGAATAAAAAAATCAAAAATGAAAAAACATGAACTCAGCTCCTCACAATGTAACCCTGCGTGCTGCTGTCCCCTACAGGAAAACAGATGGAATGCACCATAATTGCAACCAAAAAAACAGTTATAAAAGGGCACAAGCACTAAGAAAATTAAAAAATTAAAAAACAAAACATACTAACATCAAAATGTAATTCCACTTCATTAAAAAAAACAAAAAAAAAAACCTCATGCTACTGCAATAGTATGAGAAATTTGAAGAATACCTGAAAGTCAATCTCACAGAAAAAAAACCCAAAACATTATGACACTTAAGATTTTGGTGTGTGACATCAGAGAGAATTCAGCAAGAGAGATGAGAACAAGATAAGTGGCTGAGACTTGACCAAAACAAGAGGCACTGAGGTTCAAGTCAAGCAACATCTAAAGCGAGACATTATGCTCACCAACTATAGCTGTCAAGGTGTTAACTCGCTCTGGGTGGGAGCTAAATTCCAACTCTGTAAATTTGTTTCATATGTGAAACAACCGCATTAAAATTTCAATTTTCACACAGCGGCAGTACGAAAGGAGCAGCATGAGATGATGTGAACACACATTTGAATCAAATAATAAAACTTTAAACAAAAGTCTGTACTAGAGTTAGTTGTGCGGAGCTGCTCTCAACCAGACATCTGAAGTTAGTGAACATTAACACACTGGCTCACTGGGAGTGAGTGCCGGCTGAATAACAAAAAGGAGACGGCTTTCCTCCAGGAAATTAAGCTGATCGTGTTTGCATTGATACATAATTAGGCTAAAAAGATTGAATTCAGCAGTGTTTTCTGTGCTGAAGGGAGAAAAAAGTAATTTGGTGCATGGTATTGAATCAGTTCAGCCAAGCATTCAACTGTTTGCATGACAGGTCTTTGTCGTCGTCGTCTTCGTCATCATCATCATCATCATCATTTAGAGCACATTTACCCATACTGCGCCCAAACTTTTATTTTTGTCAGCTTATAGAGTAAAATACTTCTCTATACAGTTTACATGCAATACAGTTTGTACATGACAATGGTGTATATGTAACAAGACATGATGGAAGTTGAGATGATAAATAATAATAAAAACATACAAAACACATACTTACAATAATATAGTTAAAATCACTTTGCTCATTACAGTTAAGAGTCAATGCATGATCATGATACTATTTTTTTATGGCATTAAGTGGTAATATTTTATATGAGATGATTTTCCCCTAGGGGATAAATACAGTATCTTTCTATCTTTCTATCTATCTATCTATCATTCAAACTGTAACACCTTTCCCCTGATGCTTCAATGTACTTAGACATGTGGTGAAACTGGACGAATGTCCTTTAAACATCTGCAATAATCCAAAACTTACATTACATAGATTAAACACAGACACATACTGAAAACTGTTTGACGGCAGTATGATGCTTTAAGGCACTTTCCATAAAGCAAACTTTGTGCCTTTGGCTTGTAACTAATATACTGAAGAGTCACTTGCTGTATAAACAAAGCACTACGGTGTATATCCAAACTGACATTACATTTTTAACATTATATTCTTATGCTGCCATAGATGAAATCTACTTTTCGCTGACAACATGTATCAAAAAGCTGACAAAACCAAGTGAAAACATGGGGGAACCACGTTTAAAAGGTTGCAAGGTTGTTGAGAAGACCCGTCAATAGTGGCGCTTGGATAGCGCACCAGGAGAAGAAGAAGGAGCAGTGTACCCTTCCGTCACCGATAGACCATGTGAGGAAACATCATATCCATTCAGACATTGGCAAGAAAAAAAGTGAATCACACAAAGTGGCTTCACTTTCTTACATATAGCACCTTTAAAAAGAATGACAATTTGCAGTTGCAGTATACATACAGAGACATTCAATTTTGGCATTGAAAATCAAATTTTACATTGAAGCCGGAAACCCAAACTGAAAAACAATAGCACTGAAAAATAAGTCTGCTTCTCTTTGCTTCTGCTGTGTCAAAGTTAACTTTTAACGTACATGATTCTCTTTTGGCAGAGGTCCGCCGGAACAAGCGCTAACGTGAGTGTGCCAGTGTAAGCCCTTGCCAAGGTATGCGGTCGAGTCAGGCTTCTGAATGTAAATAAATCACGTGCTCCTTGCTCTTCCCCTAAATACAATTTTTTTCAAATGCAAGTTTTTCAATGCCATTGTTTCCCTTTTCAGTTCAGGTTCTGTTTTCAATGCCAAAGTCAATGTCACTATGCTAGCCCCATAAATTAGCATCTTATGTTTGTCAAAATTAAAAAAAGAGACATCTCTAATGGATGGGTATGTACTTTATTTTATTTATCCCCTAGGGGAAATTCGTGAATGTAATTAAGCATTAAAAAAAACATCACAAAAGTTATTTTTCAAAACATATATTGACCTGTAAAAACGTAATGCTTAGTGGAAGAGGCCATCCCTGGTCAGGTGAGCCTGATACAAAAACCCTGAGAAATACTGTAAAGCTCTCCCAGAAACATAATTCCAAATTAACTGAAGTCGCGATTACACAACATGGAGTGCTCTTAATTTGAAACAACGGGTAAAGGAAGTGGACTTACATGGTGACACCCGGCCCAGACAAGAGGGAGAGAGCAAGGAGGAAATCAATCCCAGTGAGCCCTCACCCATATGTACTCACAAACAAGGTGGCGGAGGACTGCCTACAGGGGTATCACACAGGATGATGGGAAACAGAACTGTGAGTTCAGGGAAAGCCCATCCAGTGAGGTTCACCTGCAGGAGACACAGGAAAAGAAGATGAACACACTTGGAATTCAAACTGTCAGTAATCCAAATTTGCTTCCAAATGAGTTGTTTGCACCTTAAAGCCCACAGTCAAACTGTTTAACAAACAAATGAATCGTTTCTTCCAGCATCAAGTCTTTCATTAGTACCAACCTCAATTAAATAATCAACCACCAGGATGCTGCAGTTAGAGATGGTGGGCGACGCAGATGAGGGAATAGTGAGCGTAATCTCAGTGTGCACGTCAGAGGCGTGACTGCAGATGGGCTCTCCAGCCACCGACACCAAGTTCTTGCAATACTCCCTCTTGTTGACCTTGTTTTTGGTGTAGTAGACCTGCTTCTGCTGCAGCCTCACCTTCGGAGTAGCTGTTCGAGATGAGCCATTGCTAAACTCGCAAATTATTTTCACTGTTTCACCTGGAGGAAAAACAGACACAGGGTTGGGACGACAAATTTTCCAGAACTTCATTATCATCCGTATTTCATTTGAAAAATGGATGGATGGATGGAAACAGTACCAGGAATGTAGCCTTTCTTCTCCATACTGGCTGTCATTGTGATAGGACGGGAGGCACACCATAGACAGCACACTGTCATTTTGTTGGAGCCTGAGAGAGGACTCTGCAAAAAAAACAAAAAAAAAACAAAAAAAAACAGCATAGTGACACAGTGACAGAAGTGCAGCAGAAATCAACATATTTTACTCACTATGCTAACAAACAAGTGATACAATACATGCGCCAATGGACATTAATCAAACTGCAACTTTTAAATGCCACTACGTAGTAAGTTTGTAATGTTGTCTCACGACCATTTCGGTTCATTTTTGCAGCTTTTATAGCTCCATCATTTCCATTGTGGATCGCATTGTGGTGCAACAGTGTAAATTGTCAACACATTGAAAGTTTTTTTTTTTGTTTTTTTTTTAAATTTCGTCTCTTTTTCCATTGTGAACTGACTACACGCTCCAAACCTGCGTATATGTACTGTGTATACAGTTACGACTCAGCCTGTGTTTCTACTGGTTTGTGGTCATTTCATTGAGAAAATGTTTGAGGATATTGAAGTAGAGCATTAACTGACACAAGGGGCCTCGTGTCAAAATCTAGTTTTCATACATCAGTTCAGTTTTATGGTCACGTGTGTGAAAGTGCTGATTTTTAGACATGTCAAAGCAGGTACTTAATTGCAGAGAAAGCCGTTGTTAATGATAGTGGTTCCACCCATACTTTTCTTGCTGTGAAAGGTCACAATGTCTGCTGTGAATGAAGCTCTATTCCAGTACAGAAAACCTGAACACACACCCGCAGCTCCTTTTAATTTGCACTGAGGATCCCTGGTAGGTTAGTCTGGTCATGCATCACTTACCTGCAGCGCTGGCTGGTTGGCATTAATGCTGTTTACAAAGTTCAGCTCTGTTGTGAAGTCCTTAGACATATGCCATGGTCTGTTGATGCCCAATGTCAAGTTGTACGCTATTTTTCCATGAAGTCCATGGAAGGAGGATGGGAAGTCTCTGAATTGATGCAAAACAATCAAAAAGGAAGGTGGAAATAATGAGATGATGATGATGATGATGATGATGATGATGATGATGATGATGGGAAAAAAGCCCACTATAATTCTTATGCAAAAGTTAAAATTAAGATGCATCTAGCTCAGATATTAGAGAAAACTATTTAAAAGCATCTTGGTTTAGTTGTCTAAACACATTTTTTTTACTCCTTAAAGTTTCCTTAAAGTGCATATGTGTGTCGTTACCCCATATACCACGTGACCCCGTAGCAAAAACAAGAATGGAGGCAGCTCATACACACCCCTGTGGCAGCTGACATGTAAACGGATACATATGTGTGCCAGGCTGAAGTTTTACTGCCTCGTCAGTAGCTGCAAGAGAAAGACAAGACTGCACTGAACAATGACTGATTGTTTATGTTGCAACAGTGCACTGAAACAAACTGTGTGTGTGTGCATACCGCCGTTCCTTTGCATGATGACGGCTTTCAAGTTAAAAAACTCCAGTTTGGCCGCGAAGTTTCTGCGTCTTCTCTTCTTCCCTCCCCCTCCTCCGCTAGACCAATGGACATTCGCTTTTCCTTCCAGTACCGCCGTTATTGAAGTGATTTTCGTCTCCTTAGTAAGGTCGAAGGAGAAGTGTCCAGTTACTGGTTCGCCACTGGAGAAAGTATTCCTCTCGTTCAACACGTTTAAGTTGATGTTGAAATTCTTGAAGGTCTGCTCGAACATCGTTGAAACTGGAGTTAAGGTAAATATACATAAAAACCGTATCTAGTTTGTAATAAACGTTTCTGTGTGGTAAGATAGCCCGGATAAATGTAACTGTAATTGAATGGCAAAAACGCTGAGCCTCTTCACCAACACAATAGTGAGGTTAGCGGGCCGCGCAGGCGCACAACGTGCCGGAGGACCAGCCCAGATTTCAGGCGGGGCCAGGGTGCCCATGTCCTGTGTCTTGCAAGACTCAGTGCTCTGCGGAGTGCTGTGGAAGTCACGAACAGTAAAACGGGAATGGACTGTGGAATATGAGAAGAATGCAGAACATCTGTTGTCTGTAACCTCTCTGCACATTGGACAATCATTCCTGTCAGATCCCAAACTAAAATCACTTAAAATCTCCTCAGGTTATCTGCTTTTCAACATAGTTTAATCACTACAAGGCCTACTTAATGGTGTAACATCAACATTTTTATATTTATCATATGGATTTATAAGACTCTAAACAAGAACAACAACCAAGATGATTAAGTAGGCTAATGCTGTAATTAAACTTTTCTAATTTAAAATTAAGATTACTGTGTCTTGCTCTGATATGTAGGTGCTTTTTCTCAAAACCACTTGTGATATTTGGACTATGACCTTGATCAAATGTTAAACTTGAGAAGTTGTGATTACATTTGTCAATGTAGTTGGCATTTATTTTATTTTAATTTTATATTTTTAAAATTTGTTTTACCTTTATTTATTGAGGTGAATCCCATTGAGATAGAAATCTAATTTTCAAGAGTGGCCTGAATGTACACAAAAAAGCATAAAAAAACAAAACAATAAATGAACAGATAGTTCAAAAAAGAATTTACAATTCAATTTAAATGACAAACAATAAAAATGATAATACTGTAATAAAAATAACACACAAGCTTCTGTAAGCCTGATCAGAGGTTTTAGATGTAAACGGACAAATCCCTAACTCAGACATGGTTCACGTTACATTGAATAGAATTGCAAAGAAATATATGTTTTGACAGAAAAGCATTCAGCTCCCAGTATGTATGACAAAGCTTAAGGGGATTTGCAGATTTGCACAAGGTAGGTCATGACTGTACATGATTTGTTTCTTGCTGCCTCTCTACATCTGTGATTAAAAAATATATCCTGATGTCCTGACCTGAGGGTATAGTGCCCAGTTATCTTTCTTCTTTTTGGAATTATTTTATCTCAGCATGAAGATATTTTTTTCTTTGGTGGTTTTGAAAGAATCCATTGCATGGGATTTCTTTTTTTTTTCACTTAATAAAAATGTCTAAAACATGATCTGCTGATATAATATTTACCAAGAGAAGACAGATTGTATCCCACAACAGAACATTTGTAAAACATAACATCAGCATCAAAGCTGTTGAAAAACCTTGGCTGCATGTTTTCAGTGAACTCCCAAAGCAGCTCATGCTGGAGGCTTTCTGAGACAGATGTTTATGCTGTAAAAGCAACAGGAATCTGTGTATCCAGTGTTGCTTAATGGCTTTAAGCACAAATTAGTTTGCATTGTGTTTTTGTGGTTTGAGAAAGTTTTTTTTAAAAGGCTAAAACTCATTTTCCTACCTCTAGACTTGCCTCTATAGCTGTGTTTTGCACTTTTTGTTTTGTTTTGAACAGATTTTTTGATATTCAAATCTCAGATTTGGAAAGAGAAGAAGCAAAAAAAAAAAAAAAAAAAAAGAATAAAGCAAAAACTATCTGTAAGCCATGGTGCATGTAGGATTAAGTGAGAAAATATGTTTAGTTTTGTCAAAGTGGCTCTTTAACAATCTGAAATTGTCTAACCACTAGATGGCACTAAACACTTTACTGTGATGCTCACTGTGCATTGTACAGTATAAACCATGACTATACAGAACTTACTGACAACATAACATGTCATTACAAACCCACATGTCATATTTCCTCAAGATGCAAGTCAATCATTTCAGAACTGCTCTTGGAATAAGCTGCAGAGTGGCATTTTAAACATAATGTGTTATGTTTTAATAACAAGTGGTTTAACTGCCCTTTGATGGGGTTATGGTACACAATACAGCCATAAAATGCATATAAAGACCCATTAAAACTGACAGCACAAGGCATATAAAAACTCCTGGCACAAGTTAACTCGACCACAGATCTTTTCATACCTGCTGTCTTGTTCTGCTTGAGAACGGGATAGACCCGTCAGCAGTCTCCTCTAAAGCATCAGATTTTCTTTGGTGTGTAGTGAGGCACAACATTTTGGACAAATGACTTGTCAGAGATTGTGTCTGGGCTGATATAGATGTATGGAAGCCATGCATTGCTTACTATACTAGATTTGCCCTTTGGCGGCTGTCACAGGATGGGATATTGGTAATCACTTAAAACACACAGACAATTGCCAACATATGCACTGTCAATAGATTAACAGTCTTGTCATGCACTTATTGCAGGAATTGTGCTTAAATAATTCAGGAAACCAAAAGTTTGTTAAACTCCCATCCCTTGTTTAATGGTTAATTTTCTATTTGCCAAGTGTTTATGTGTGGGCCTTTTATCAAATAAAATGTTTGACAAGACAGTTGGTGATATTTAGATCAGAATCTCGATGTAGTGTCCCAACCGCAGTTTGAAACAGGAAGAGCTGAAAAGCAGAAATCGCTTCGATCAACAAACTTTAATCATCTCTGCTATTAAGACTAACCGTCCATTAGCTGCTCTAAGACTTAACATTGTGCCGTATAAACAGTGGAAAGAATTTATTGTTGCAATGGTGCTGGAGGCCCAGACAGCAACTCGTGCAGAGTGGCATTCACATGAAATCAGGACCCCAGCTGTTTTGCATCAGGACCGCTCTGATGTTTTTAAGGATTACTCGTAACACTCTTGGAAAGTTTAGCTAATGGATATGAGCTATCACATCAAGCGCAGTTACTCCTTTCTTCTGTAGCCTTCATTCACTTTTGTACATCAAAAAGGGCCAAAGTACGGAATAAGATCATTGTGTGACAATAATGCTTTTGCCTTTTTACCTCTTTACCTGCGCTGCTGCCAAATGAGAGATCTTTGACTCAAAATCCTGAGCTTAATGTTATAGTGGGACATGATTTCAACAAGTCCTGTAGAGAATCTTTTTTCTTTTTCTTTTCTTTTTTGTGCTGAGGGAACATTAACTTCTGCGACATAAGATGTTCTCGGTTTTGTGAAAGGCGGCTGGTTGTTGTGAATGTGCAAAATTGATGCAGATGAGAACTTGGCATGTTCTGCTTCCAAGTTAAAGAGTCTTAGCAACCTGATCTTTTGTTGCGGATCTACATGTTGGTCATGAATGTGTGTGTGTGTGTGTGTGTGTGTGTGTGTGTGTGTGTGTGTGCGTGTGTGTGTTAAGGTGAGTGTACTCACACACACCACTGTTTATAATAGGCTTTGACTTTAGCTGTCTCTGATAAGGGCACCTATCAGGTTTAGTTGAGCTCACAGTGACTTGACTTCGCCTGCCAACTCGGTAAACCAACCACACACAGTATGACGGCCGCACGCATACACACATACACACATCTATCCCTCCATCCATCTCTTGATCTCAGAGATATCACATCACACTGTTAATTGGATAGCTATGTCCAGTACTGGTGAAGTTACTGGATCTATGACAGCTTTATTTTTGTTGGTCTTGGCTCATTTCTTTCTCCAGCTTTAAGTCACTTGACTTTATCTCAAATACACCTTTACAGATTTGGAAACATGATACTTCCTCTGACGTTGTCCTCTCTGAATCTCTATAACAGCCCTCATCAGCTACCCATAATCACACAGCTGCTGTGTGCAACGTGTTTCCCTCATCATCGAAGTTTCTTGTCCATTTCTCATGTGAGCTCAAACAGTGTAATTACTTGGAATTGCTCTGTTTTTTTCTGGCATAATTTCACCCCTCTAATCACTCTTCAATCTTTGCGTAATGATTTTTTATTTTGACTGTTTTTTTTTTTTTTTTACCACATTATAAATCTTATTGTTTGTTGTGCAGGAATAGAGTAGACAGTGGCAGTTCAGTCAGATCTAAATCCAAAGTGAAGTAAAAGAACCCAGAGGATAAGCCGTGTTATTGATCTGTAGTTTCTACACACCGCCTCTCTCCTCTAGTTAATCCACAGGGTCAGCTCTAATGACATTGAGGAGCTCCTCTGGCAGTCGGCGCTGCTGCCATTTGCAATTTAGATGGAGGGAAAGGAGAAGAGCAGGAGGTACGGGAGGGTGAAAACGAGGAGGGAGAGTGAAGGAGGGCTGAAAAGAGTGACAGGGAAAGATGATGGATAAAAGGAAAAGACAAGCAAGGGGGTAGACAGCAGGAGGATGAGTGTACTGCAGGAAAAAGGTTGTGGGAAGAGAGAGAAAAATAGAAAAATAGTGTAGGTGTATTTGAATGACAGAAAATGAGAATTTTAGCAAGAGGTTAGACTGTTGGTTGAATTGATACAATATGTGAAGTCGCACAAAATAAATACTATTTTGTAACTTTTTCTAAATGCTTTACATTTAAAGAAATAGGATTTATGTTATACGCTTATTTGCTTTCTTGCAGACAGTTAGATGAGATGATGGATACCACTCTCACATCTGTATGGTAAATATGAAGCTTCAGCCAGCAGCTGGTTATCTCAGCTTAACACAAAAACTGGAAAACTGAAAACAAAACCAAAAGTGCAAAAACCAAAGTGTTTTTATAAATAAAAGAAAAAAAACATGGGGGTTTTATGGGGGAGTTATGCGCTGGACTATTTCATGGGCAGGTGCACCACAGCAAGATATGGCATATCAGGTTGTGAGCTTTAGAAGTGTTTACATTCAGACGGAGCCAGGCTACCTGTTTCCCCCTGTTTACAGTCTTTAAGCTAAGCTAAGCTAACCGGCCAGCAGCTTCATACACAAGAGTGGTATTGACCTTCTGAGCTCTCAACAAGAAAGCAGATAGGCTAAAGTGTATTTCTTAAAATATTGAACTATTCCTTTAACCAACATGTGCAGGTACCTTCATGTCTCTCCGTGTGCTACAAAGTTTCAGAATGAAACACCTCTTGTTTGCTACCCAAACTAAAATACCTTTAAAGCTTGTGTTTAAATATTTGAGACTTCCAATGAGAATAAATTGAGAGGAAGGGGTTAACTATGTCACATTTGTGCAGTTATGTACTTTTTTTTTTTTTTTGCACCCGCCAAAAGAATTCCTGCGGCAAAACAGGAAGCCACAGAGGGAACAGTTGGCAACCCTAATCTTGTGTAGATCCTCTGATAGCTTTCTTCTCCACAAACAATGCCGGTCAGGGCTGAGGAGGCTCTAGAGGGGTGTTGAAAGACCCGGTAACCAGGCAGAGCCAAGCTCTTTGTCAGCGTCTGACTGATCAGACATGTTCGTGTAGTTCCAGGAAAAGATCTTGTTTAGTCACTTCACAATTGTCGTGCATCCCAATGTTTTACAACCTCCATTGTTAGTAAAATCTTTTATCAAGTTCTTCTTTTCAAAGCATGGGAGTAGAGGCTCAATGTCCAGTGTCTTATAAGAACTCTAATTACCATGTGTTGTGTGTGAGAGAGAACCAGTCTGACTGTATGTCTTAGTCCATGTCTGTCTGTTAATTCAGTAAGAGTTTGTCCATCCAATAACTTTTATTTATGAGTCAAACAATGGACCTGTTTGGGGTTTCCTGAAAAGTTTACCACACAATGAAGTCAGAGCGAAAGAATCCTATTTTAAAAGGGCATCGCAGTTTGCTCGCTCTGCGGTCAGACTTTAAAAGCTAATACTGCCACCATGATGTCATTACCACAGGGCCAATACTACAGCTAATGAGTCAGGAACAGTGTGGAGTCTCGTAATGTAGCCTACAAATCATCCTCCGTCTGTCTCTCCCTGTGGTTAACGCACAGACACCCCGACACACTAACATAAGATGGAACCGCCAACCCACATGCTATATTCATGTCTAAAGTTCACGTCTGAAGTAGTGCTCCATCTCCGAGTATAAGAGTTACCTCAGTAAAACAAAAGAGGTGCTTTGTTCCAGGCTAAATCCTCCCTCAGCAATTACCGTTCACCTTCCAAAGACCTCGGCGAGGAACAGAGCAACACTCTTTCTTTTAAAGCAGGCAGTGGAGCATGAAGACACAGGTGCTCGACAGGCAAAGCCCGACCGCACTTCTTATTCACCTGGCTATTCTGTAGGCCTTGAAGAAACTATTATGATTCGGCACTTCTGTTGGTGTCTGCAGCAGGTATTTTGTCCATGTAGGATCATACGTCACAGTCAGATTTTTATTTTTATTTTTGTGGAGAATAATTGATGTTGTGAGACAGGTCTGGATGTGATAATGGCTGATAAACATTTATGAAATGAAGTTAAAAGTAATGAATTGTATAACTTGAAAGCAGAGAGAGAGAGAGAGATCGATGCACAGAGCGACATGCTGGAGTGTTTTGTTTTTTTTTCCATCAGAAAAATATTTCAAATTCCATGCTTTATGTGTAACTCTCAGCTGTCACTTTCAATTATGCATCTTCTCCCCAAATATTCTAATTGCCCCATTTTATCCCACTTTAGCATAGATGTACGTAGAAGTGTGATTCTGTATACGATGCCCATGAGAGATGGGCCTTTCAAGTAAATGTCATGTGAGCCATTAGAACATTTATTAAAATTCAGATTTCTTTTTTCCTTATGAATTTGTGGATCTCACAGTGGAGAGGATCTAATTATTTTTTGCATTAACATGACATTCTTTTCCCCTGCCAGCAAAACTTCTGGATTGCACTTGCTCCTCCTGGCTGCATGAATCTGCATGTATGTGAGATGCCTGCACACAACATGTCTAAGACTCTGTGGCCACATTAGCAGCACTGTGAGGCCGTAGTTAGGCAAAACAGTGTTTTGAGCTAAATGCCATTGTCAATTCAGTTGCCAGCAAAACTTCCCAGACTGCAATGACTGGCTACATAAAACTTTACATGTGTGTATTCCCCTTCATACGCAAACACAAATGTGCTAGAAATATGCACATCATGCTGAAAATCACGTAACTGTCACTGAAAGCATCGTGACTTACAGAATTACAGAGTTGTCTGTCAAAGCGTGGTCCAATATTTTCCTTGAGCTGTCTTGCTGTTTCAAAACAAATCTTCCAGTCTAAAGCGCAGATCCTTGAAATAAAATCCAGTTGATCTCCCCCCTAACCTCCATTTTATGACTCAGTGAAGAAAGAGACGCCATCACTTGAACCCGCTATAGTCCTGACTCAACTTGTTCTCATTTCCTGCAGCTTGATCACATTATGCGGCACTAAAATACCATAAAAGATAGGTTGTAATAAGAAATGAAAATGCCTTTTTTTCCCCAGGAAACTGCCTGTAAATATATATTTTGTCCACTTGATGTATGTTTGGGACCCCTCCTGTCTCTCACCACACAGCCACTGTTGTTGCATTTGTTTACATCAGGGCCAGTGGGAGGCTTCCAGACGCAAAGGGTCTGACAGTCTATCAGTAGAAGAGGGTAGTTAATATGGGCACACAACCTCTGTCTTGACCTTGATGCAGGACCATCCATCATCTAGGCTCAGAGAAGGGAAGAGGCTGAGAGGTAGTATATCCAGATGGAGGACACTTTAACCCATGTTAGAGCCTCTCCATCCCAGTCAGTGTACAGCCTCTGTCCTGAGAGGTTGGAGGAGTGAGAGCGTTGTCAGGAAAAGGCACACTACTGCTGCTATTGTTATAATCACATTATGCATATAAACACATTAATGTAAAATGTAAAATACACTCAAAGTGTTCTCTTTTTTATGATCTTTTTGATGTTTATGGTAATTATGACAGGTTTGCATGCATATGAGGAATGCATAGAATTAAAGCGACAGTATCAGCTTTGTCAAACTGCTTTGTCTCGGATGTAAAATCAACTTGGAGACAAAATGGAAAAAATGGTAACACATATTCTGCAAAAATGAACCAGACAAAAAATATCCATGCAAACAAAGCTGCAGTTTTTACTTTCACAGTTTCATATTAAAGGCCCTGTTTGTAGGGTTTGAAAATGTTTGATTTTAGCATCCCCCAGTGGTGATATGCAAAAAGACACCGTGGCAGACAGAAATACATGCAATGCAAAGCAATGTTTATTTTTTATTTTTTTTTTTTTTACAGGAATGCCATTTTTCATTACTTGAAATGTGCAATAATCACCTAAAAATCTACACACCGGCCAATCAGACAGTGTGAGAGCTGTCTCAGTGTCAGACCACATTCTGCCTCCCTGGTTTCCACATTTTACTCTTCAAAATAAACTTCTCTTATCATTATCTTATTTTTGATACACCATGACCTGTCACATGACCTGTCACTGTCAAGCCAACCAACAAACTAAAGCAGCTCTCCCCAACTGACATTACATGTAGTATTTTAAACCAATTTTTTGACCATTTTGGGCAGTGCAGCAGTTCGTAAACACAACACTGACATATCCTTATCTCATAAAGATGCGGTGGCTAACATGTTCTCGAATAGTTTCCTATTTACATATTGACACTCAACTGTACATTGGTCGTTTAACATACAGGTGGTTTTTGGGGGCTTTTTAAAATTATATGCTGACGAAAGCGGTGAGAGTGAACCAAAATGATAAAGTTGCAGGCCAGAAAGACATTACATTACATGCAAACCCACAGTGATTTAAAAACATAACAGGACATCTCAAGTAATTGTGAAACTGGCCCTTTAAGTGTAAATGCAGCCGATAATACTGTGTGTGTGTGTGTGTGTGTGTGTGTGTGTGTGTGTGTGTGTGTGTGTGTGTGTGTGTGTGTGTGTGTGTGTGTGTGTGTGTGTGTGTGTGTGTGTGTGTGTGTGTACCACCTGAAGAATACCCACAGTACTGTCAGTACTGTCTGTCTGTCTGTTCTTTCACTGAAGCATGTTGTTCTCTTTGGAGAAGTCTTGCTTGGGGTCATCTCAGTATTGCAGATCTGAGAGTGTGTTTTTGGCTGGCAGTACAAGAGGTGTTGTTTCTTTTTCACACGCATGCACGCGCACACACACACACACACACACACACATACACACACACACACACACAGATGCACACAGACAGGCACACACACACACGCTCATCCAATCCCCGCTCTCCCATTTTGTTTTTTGGGTCGCAGCGCACTCATCTGCAGCCTTATTACCCAGAGTCCTCTGCGACAGCCCAAAAGGCGCTCTGCTGCTGGAGTGTTCTGTTAGTCACATCAGCACCCAGTGCACGCTCAGCCCAGCTCAGATCATCAGGAATTTCACCGATGGAAAACCTGCTCAGAATTCAGAAAAAGGCTGTGCATATATCTAATTGTGATGGAGTTTTCAAGCCCCAGCTCAACCACACTTTTTCTCTGCTTAGTCCCAGAACGAAATGCTGTTTCATCTAACCTGTGTAATTAAGTGAAGAAATGAAATCTACAATACATAAGAAAAGTCTATTTTTCATTACCAAATCAGGATGGTAGGATTCTCTGCCCCCTTAGGTATCCTCCAATCATCATGACAAATTGTGACTATTTGAGTCTTCAGTACAATAATTTAGCAATGATTATATTGGATTTAGGGTTTATATTTACATCCTTATCATAACCGTAAACATCATATCTCATTTAATGTATAGTGGCCATCATTGCATACAACTCATCAAAATAAAGTGATATCATCTGTACAATTTCAGAACATCTGTTGTGTAAAAATGCCAGAGGCTATTTTAGTAATAAACCATTTAACAGCTGCCTAATTGCTGTATGAATCAGCATCATTGTGTGTAAAATGGTCTAACAAATACACGGTATGCGCTTTTCTCCTGTGCAGAAATTAAATATCTCTGTCTCTGTTTCTGTCTCTCTTTTTCTAGGTCTGAAAAGCTGCATCTTTCTGCAAAAATCAGAAATAAATGTGATTGTATCAGAGCCACATGCAAAGAATATATCTTTGGATGTTTTTGCTGAATGCCAACAAATGTCTCTCCTGCTATTTTAACTTTCATCACACCACTCAGGACACTATTACTATGATAGTGGGTTTTTTTTTTTTTTTTTTTTATTAAATATTTGTTTATTGTCAAAAAACCTTTGCAGCAGTGATCAATAGGCTGGAATTTGATAACCACTGAAAAAACACATACAGTACACCCCGTTGAATCTGTAATAAACGCCTTCTGGAATCACAGTTCAAGTTAAACACATACTGGTTGGTTGATTCCCTGCAACGAACTGACAGGCTATTTTGCAAACACGCATTAATCCTTTCAGTCAACTAGCATCAGGACAGAAGAGTAGGCACAGCAGGGCCCATATTTTCAGGACCGCTTAACTTTAGATGTCTGTTAAATCAGCGAGACGTAGAGTGTTTTGTAGACATGCTTATTAGGATGTTTTCAGCTCTTGCTTCCCTGTTGCATCAACTGTTGAAAGCAAACATTTTTTACTTGAATGCCAAGTTTATTTCGCTTTCCAGCCTGGATGATCTTATGGCTGCAGTATATCCATGTTGATTTCTATTAGATAAACTGTGAAACCAGTTTGTTAAGTTGCCTCTGTTTACATTGCTGATCAAATTATGCCCAGAGGCAATTTGTTTGTTTGTTTGGCCATACTGGGAGTTTCATTGTGCTTATGAAAGCAATTTCTAAGTTTTTCAGCCAGTTGTAGGGTGGGATTCGTAACTTTTTCCGCCGTTAACAAAGCCCTCAGCTGGGACACCCTCTTCATCAGCGGGGAGGAGGAGGAGGAGGGAACAGCAAATGTTGTTTGGAGCAGGCAATTTCGAGACACCCCTGGACCAGAGCAGTCTGAGACACAAAGATTTATATTTCTTTTCTCCCATGCACTGTATTTGTGTGTGTTTGTGTTCACACGTCTCAGCCCGCATGCACACATTTGTACTGTAGATGCGATTCCTCCTCGACTATCCGTGCTGCGTGAGCATGTGATGTAGCTGTGTTTGTGATGTGTGTGTGTGTGTGTGTGTGTGCGTGTGTGTGTGTTTCCATGTTTACAGTGTGTGTCTGACACTTGAAAGGCTGACAAGACTGTAAAGCAGCTTCTTCCGGTGTTTTTCAAGGGAGGGCATTTTCCGCAGGGTAACAAACATGGTTCATTTCACCGAAGATACTGTAGTTACATATGCTGTGTGAACCAGAATAACATTTACACTCAGAGGAGTGTTTCCCATATTTTACACTACATGCAGCTCAAAGGCAACAGCTGTTAGTGGTTTGATTTTATTTACGCTGAACAGAAAACGAAGTACATGGCATTGTCACCACACTGGCACCATACATACCACTCTAGTGTCCACCTTAAAGAACCAGTGTTGAACAGTGATCTATCCTTCGTCTCGACACTAGCAATTATTTATCAGAAAACAAAAACACAATGTGACAAGGTGTACTATTGTTCATGCTAAATTATTTACTGAGCCACAAGCTTTTCTAAACTTCAGCGTCAATTAATCTCAAGAACCTCTTTTGTGTGAGAGCTTAATCGTTTGCTAATTAGCGTCCTTGCTTACAGACACTCTCTGTGGAAATATACGATTACATAGCCCATCGACAGGCTCAGTAAACAAAGGCTGTTTGCCAAAATGCCAAAGCAGTTGTTGTAAAGCTGTAGAGGGGCAAATCTATCATTTGTTTGTGTGTGTGTGTGTTTGTGTGTGTGTTTGTGTGTGTTTGTGTGCAGCCGACTGTATGTGAATGTGTGGGACTGAAGTGACAAAGAAAGTGAGATAAAGAGGAAAAACAAAGAAAAAGTGTGATTGTTGGGCGCATTTAGATTTTCACTCTGTTGTTCACAGCGATTGCATGTTAACTGTAAGTGAACATGTTGGCTTGTTTTTAAGTGACAGTCCTGAGAGTCCATTGGCTAGACAGCCTGGAATAGATGACCTCAGACAGATGGCTAAGTGCTGCAAAACAGAGAGGAAGGACGTGGTGGGTGGAAAGAAAGAAAGAAAGAAAGAAAGAAAGAAAGAAATGGAAGAAAAGAGAGGAAAGGGGCCAAGCAACAGGACCGATGTTATCTGACCGTATTCGACAGATGTCATTACGTTGTTTTTATCACCAGTGGCTGAAAGTAACTGAGTATATTTACTCAAGTAGCTACTGTATTTAAATACATGGTAAAGACATGGTACTTCTTACTCTATAGATTTATTTAATAGCTGTAGCCACTACTTATTTTAAGGAGATGGGA
This sequence comes from Seriola aureovittata, assembly GCF_021018895.1. Lineage (NCBI taxonomy): Eukaryota > Metazoa > Chordata > Actinopteri > Carangiformes > Carangidae > Seriola > Seriola aureovittata. The sequence goes on from NC_079368.1 coordinate 13,476,933, forward strand.
TTTTTACATTTGGATTACTGCAGAAAATAAGCTCTGAGACAAAGAAACGTTTATGATACTTACCCTTTTTCCAACTTGTAATTTGATTTAGCGTGCTTACCTCTTCTACAAAGGTCTTTCCTCTCACAGCGTTTATAATAGTTTGCAAAAGCGTGAGTATAAACAAAACAAGGCTGTCAAAGTGCACTGGTGAGTCCATTGATTTTTGTGTTCACTGTGATGACATTTAATGTCCCCGACAATCTCTGTATAGTCTCATTTAGCCACTTGTTAGCAACCGGCACTTTTTAAGAGACGTAAAAGCTTAAAGAAACCGCAACGTATTTTTACGTCATATAATAATATGTCAATAAATAATAATAATAATAACCAAAAACCCATTCAAAAAAACCCAGTGACTAATTTCCAGGTTTTAAGACTTAT